>NC_137082.1:1309200-1524810 GCF_951640355.1 Cnephaeus nilssonii
AACGTAACCGTAGGGGGTCTGAGGCCCCCAGTCTGAGCCCAGTGCCTCACACCCCTCAGTGCCCTTCCTTAGAGTGCCTTCTGGGGTGCACTCACTTGCTCAGCGGCAGCTGTGGGGCCACAGGGCAGGGACACTCACTTGTGCTCCGGCCCACGGGGCTGCCAGCCCGCATGGACATGGACGGCACAGCGGGCTGGACACAGGGATCCACCCACAGGTGGAGGCAGGCTGGCCCGCTCACGTCCAAACACCCACGCCCACCCAGCCCCTTCAGCTGTCCCCCGGGCTCCGTGCCGGGCCTGCGAGGGGTCTCCACGGAGGCAGACAGGCAGGCCCCTTCCTTGGCTGGAGAACAGGTAGGCCCTTCCCCCTGTCCATACCCAGCACCTCCCTGCACCCACCTGGCAGCAGCTACTGCCCTGTCCTGTGGCCCCCATTAGGCCCCACCCTTCAGGATAAAGACCCAGCCTCCACCTGCCCCCCCTCCCCGTGCTCAGCCGCGGGGCTCGCTCCCACCCGCTCCCTCCAGCTCCTCCTGCTACACCCGCCCTGGGAGCCGCCAGCTGGGTGGGCGTGTCTGTCCTCGGAGCTCCTATCGCAGACGGATCTCACAGGTCCTGTCACCCTTGTCCAGCATCCAGCTCCTCAGGGGCCGGACAGGGACACTCGGCTGGCTCAGAGTTTCAGAGCCGAGTGGATGGAGAAGGGAGGGGAACATGGAGGGGACCGCTGCCTTCCTGCACATCTGAGAGAGGCGGTGAGGATGCTCCCCGCTCCCCCGAGGGAGAACAGGCCGTCTTTGAAAGCTGGGCTGGAGGGAGCTGCCGGAAGGCGGCCGGGAGTCAGTCCTACACAGAGTCCTACACAGAGGGCTCTGTCTGCAGAGTCCCCACCTGCCCTCCGCTTTCCCGTCCTCTCAGCGGAGGGGGCTGGGCTTCCCCAGGGAGCCACGCGGCCTGGAGCTGGCTCCGGTGGGTGTTGCCACAGGCAGGGCACAGGCCTTGACACTCACTCACCCTAGTGTGCAAAGTGCAGAGGCCAGAGCCCCAATCAGAGGCTGGGAAGGGCAGAGGTGGGGACATCCCCCCCCCACACACCCCGAAACTGCAGCAGAATGCTCCCCGCTTCAGGCCACAGAGTGGGAGCAGCTGCTGAGAGCAGAACGTCACCGACAGGGCCCTCAACTCCCAGCATGGGGGCAGGGCAGGGGGAGGGGTGGGGGAGGGAGGGAAGGGAAGGGAGGGAAGGGAAGGGGAGGGGGTGCTCAGAGGGAATCTGTACCCAGCACCCAGCTCAGGGGCGGAGCTTCTCGCCAGCATCCTGTCTTGCCTCCTCCACAACAAACCCAGGCCCAGGTGTCCCTGGGTCTCTCCCCTGGCTGCCATCCTCCCCTCCTAGGACCAGGAGAGAAGGCGAACCCTGAGCTGCATCTCTAGGCTGGGCGAGTCAGCAGCAGCTGCCAGGCTGGGGGACACAGAGGGGCCGGGGCAGGTGGGGCATGAGTGCATTCAGCAGCCTGCAGAGCCTGGCTGCTGAGTCTCCTAATTGCTTTAAAGTTGTACTAATTGACTTACTGAAAACAGAGTCTGGGGAGGGGTGGAATGGGGGAGGGAAGGATGTCCTGGAACACAGCCTGTCCCCCAGCCAAGCTGAAGACTCCCAGTTCCCAGGGTCTCAGCCCGGTGGCTCTCTGTCTGCTGATGCCAGGCCTAGCCCAGGCCCCCTGCCAGATTTGGAGCTGGGGTTGGTTGGGGGCCACACTCAAACTCAGGGCATGTCCAACCTGAGGGCAGGATACAGGCAGGGGCTGACCAGGCCCAGCACCAGGGGCCACAGTCAGTTAGGACAGGTCTGCCCCCCACCTGACCAGAAGACCAAAAAAACAGACCTTCTGCCCTGACCGGTTTGGCTCAGTGGATAGAGCGTCGGCCTGCAGACTGAAGGGTCCCAGGTTCGATTCCGGTCAAGGGCATGTACCTTGGTTGCGGGCACATCCCCAGTAGGAGGTGTGCAGGGGGCAGCTGATCGATGTTTCTCTCTCATCGATGTTTCTAACTCTCTATCCCTCTCCCTTCCTCTCTGTATAAAATCAATAAAATATATATATTTTTTTAAAAAGCAGACCTTCTTCAGGACCCCAAGAGAAGGGCAAGCAAACATCTGGGAAGGGGAGTGAGTGGGTATAAAGGACCCTTCACCAGCTCGAGATATAAACATGAGCAGGGTTTTTGTTTCTTCAAAAGCAAGCCTCCAAACCCTCTATTGGCACAAGCTTATGATTTCCTTCCAAGCTTCCTCCTCCAACCTGAGTGTCCAGTGGCCCGAAACCATGAGGGGCTCCCAGGACCAAGAGGGGCTGTCCTGCCCCAACCCAGGCAGGGTCCACCAGGTGCTGTTCCAGTGGCGGCCAGAAGATGTCACTGTGGAACATGGGTCCTGCACAGCCCTGTTAACTGGCTCCTGGATCTGTGGTCTCTCTGCTGTCCCCATCCCCGTGGGCCACAGTGGGGACAGGGATCATGGCACAGATCAAAGCCTGGGGGCTGTCCGCATTGCTCTCGGTGTGCCCCCACAAGTCTCCAGGCCCTGTGTTAAACCTGATCTTTTGTGTGGGTCAGGGGGTGGCAGTTTTTCTATCAGGCAACTTCCACCTGCACACGCCCAGCCCATCAGAGTGGCTCTAAAAGTGTTTGACCTAAAATTGAAGGAACTGCCATGCAAATATCTCCGGGCTTGGCCTCGCACCTGGCTGGCTCCCAGCACGGAGGGACGCCCTCAGAGGGATCTTTGGAGAGGCTCTGCCACAGAAAGTGCTCATCCAATTTCTCTGCACGGAGGGGCTGGAGAGGACTACAGACATGCCACCCAGAAGGTGGCTCGGCCCTCCTCAGGGAGTGCGAGTCCACGCTCGGGCCTGCGGTGGGAAGTCCGTCCACCCAGAGGGGTTCCTCTCGGGCTCACCGAGGAGGCGAGGGGAGGGTGAGAAGAGTTCCTGGGAGAAGGACCCTTGCCGCGCCCTGTGCATAAGAGGGGGTCAAGATTGGATGAATGAAAAAAGGAACAAACATATGAACAGATACAAGGCCCACGGAACAAACATATGAACAGATACAAGGCCCACGGAACAAACATATGAACAGATACAAGACCCACTTGAACACTCCGCAAGGCACTCCGGGGGAGACAGGCCCACACGGGTACCAACACACACACCATAGGAGCTGAGTAGTAGGAACAGGTGCTGCTTACGGAAAGGATGAAGCTTGGGAGCCCAGGTAGGGAGACGGGTGGGGAGGCCATGGACAAGCTGAGGGGCTGTGGCAAAGGGAGCCCGAGAAGGGAGAGCAGGACCAGGTCAGGCCGGTCACAGGGCACCGACTCTTCCGGCGCAGGGACAGAGAGCACAGCAGGCGTGGGCGGCTGGGGAGGAGGGGGGGTCTCCAGGAGGCACGTGGTCCTGGAGGGAGCTGCTCTGGGAGGCATGGCCAACTGCAGAATTTGGGATGTGGGAAGACTGGGAGCTGGATGTGAGGTAGCAAGATAATAAGCTGATTGGCAGATGAGTAAACAGTAATCTCTTGATGGAAACATGTTTATGGTGCAATTAGCAGCTGCGCCATAAATAAAAATGTAACTGTGATCAAGTTGTTGAGCCGCAGGAAATAGCTCTCCGTGCCTGAGCCAGGCTCTTAACCGGATGCTTCGCGCAGTGTCTGCCTGAGCGCCATTGACTGCACTCCGCGTCCAGCCACATTGCCCAGCTCTGCCCTGGCCCAGCTCTGCCCTGGCCCAGCTCTGCCCTGGCCCAGCTCTGCCCTGACCCAGCTCTGCCCTGACCCAGCTCTGCCCTGACGACCCAGCTCTGCCCTGACCCAGCTCTGCCCTGGCCCAGCTCTGCCCTGACCGGGGCCAGAGGGAACAGGACAGCCCTCCCGTCTACGGCCCAGACTCTGCAATGCTGCGCAGGAACACGTCCCACCTGAGCTTTGCCCGGACTCTCCCTCCGCTCTCACTCTTCCTCCTCCAAACTCCTGCTTGGAACCCTCCCCACCACTGGGGGAGCTCCCAAGGCCGGCCTCCTTAGCCCAAACTTCTGATTTTTCTGTCTTTTTAAATTTTTTAAGCACAAAAATGTTCAAACACATAGACAATGATAAACACTCTGAATTCATTGTCGCCTCTGAAGTTGGTTTGTATCATCTCTGCATGTTTTCCATTTTGCCATCTACATACACATCCAAGGACATCGCGTACCATTCTTTGCAGGTTACATTAATGTGATCGCACAGAGGAAAACCCTTTGAAACCTGCTTTTCATCGCTCAGCATGATTTCCGAGGTGTATCAGAGCTGACCCGCCTGGTGTGAGCTGGGTGTCGTTACTCGGGATGAATCGAACCTGTGCATTCCTGCCCAGGGACACACAGGTCACGTTTTGCCATGACAAGTACATTTCCAATGGCTGTGCCTCCTTGCTGCTGAGTTACAGATGACCTTGGGTGGCATGGATGCCCTGGGTGCCAGGGGGAGGCTCGCCAGGGCTCCTGGTGGTGGCTCTCTGGCCACAGCATGAAGCTCACATCTATTCACCGCACTTGGAGAATCCGATTTCCGTTTTGCCAGTCTCTTGTGTTTTCTGGGTGATTAGTGAGGTTGGGTGTCTCCACATAGAATGTGGGGCAGGAAGCACCACACTCGAGTTCAGTCATCAGCCAACAGCCCAGAACTTCGGGGTGTCAGAGGCTGCTCCCAGAGCCTCGGCACTGACCGTCTCCATGCCAAACAGCACGCGGCGTCCTTTCTCAGACGCAGCTCAGCCGTCTGGGGCGAGGGAGGCAGCCACAGGGTTCCCAGAGCCACTTCAGCTCCGCTCCCTCCGGCAGCTCATCTCTGCCCAGCCCGTGGCCCCTTCTTTCCATGTTGCTGTGAATTTTGTTCAGGTGAAAACATTTCCCCGCATTGGGGGAGTAAACCTTGCTGGCTGTGTGTTTTACAAACGTCCATGTCCAGCTAAAGCTCCTCTTTCCTTAATGTATAGCCTTTCTGGGCCCTTGACCCCCATGCCAGGCACGGCGGCCTCTGGCTGTGGGCTCCCGGGCGCAGGCCTGCGCCTGCTTGTAAGTGAGTGCCGCCCTCTTGGTTCCCACGCCACTGCCTCCTTGCAGGTGTCCCTGGTGGGGCCAGAGTGGGGACAGCTGCCCCCACGCCGCCTCCTCTCCAGCACAGGGTTGGAGGAAGGGCCACCAAGCCTGAGGATGAGGAAAAAGGTGAGCTGTCCCTTTAAGTTCTTCCCAGGCAAAGCCTCCAGACTACAAAAGCAACGTTTTAATTTAAACATCCATTCACAGAGCACAGCTCTGAGCAGGGGTCTCATCAAAGGCTTTAATGGTTTAAAGGGACTTGTCGCTTGCGGAAGAGGTGGGAGGAGACCCACCGGCTCGGCGTGGGGAGCGCAGCAGCTCGGAGCAGAGGCCCAGCCCTGTGAGTGGGAGAACTGGTGCCCACGGGGCGCTGCCACAGGAAATCAAAGGACCAGCAAGACCCAGGGGTGCAGAGGACTTGGCTGTGGACAGGGCAGCGAGGGGTCGAAGGCCGCCAAGTCCCTGCGCGCGGGCCAGACACCTTGCTGGGGCTCCTGGGTGGTGGCAGCCGCTCCGGTGCCCACAGCTCCCATGGTTTGGGGTAAGGGGAAGCTACTTGAACTTTGACCTGGCTTCTTCCCTTCCTCTCTCTCACAATCAATAAATAAAACTGAGAGTGCTGGCCATCCCTGGGGGGCACAGGGTCAGACAGGCAGCGTCCACCCGCCCCCGGGTCTTCCTGTGTCCTCCAGGCCCGCGCACCTGGGGGGCCTCACGATTCCTTCTTCCCTCTGTCCCCTTCCCAGCCAGGGCGCTCAAGGCCATGTGCGGGGCCTCCTGGGGTCCTGCCTCCGCCCCCCCCCCCCCCCAGGCGCACATTCCACAGCTCTCCTGTCCTCCCCCTTCTCCTCTGACTGGACCACAGACAGGGGTCGCCTGATCTGCACCCCACATCCCATGCTGTCCACACTCAGCTCAAGGCCGTCTCAGTGGTCCCGGAGGTCCCTGTCCAGCCACACCGCACCATGGTCGCCAGCAGCTCCTTCGGGACAACAGCCAAGTCCCTCTCCCAGGCCCGTCTCCCTGGGACCCAAACTCCTGTTCCCCACCCCCACCCCACTGTCAGGCCCCACCCACAGGGACCCCACCCAGCTGGGCACTGAATTTCTGATAGTCAGAGCAAGTGTTAGAGAACCATCAAAGCTGGGCAACCAGCCCTGACTGGTTTGGCTCAGTGGATAGAGCGTTGGCCTGCAGACTGAAAGGTCCCAGGTTCGATTCCAATCAAGGGCCTGTACCTTGGTTGCATGCACATCCCCAGTGGGAGATGTGCAGGAGGCAGCTGATCGATGTTTCTCTCTATCCCTCTCCTTTCCTCTCTGTAAAAAAATCAATAAAATATATTTTTTTAAAAAAGCTGGGCAACCAAAAACAATTGTTTTAAGAATTGGACTTCTCACCAATCAGAGAGAATATATGCACCCCTATGTTCATAGCAGCACAATTTACAACAGCTAAGATCTGGACACAGCCCAAGTGCCCATCAGCAGATGAGTGGATTAAAAAGCTGTGGTACATTTACACCATGGAATACTGTGCAGCAGTAAAAAAGAAGATCTCTTATCCTGTGAGACAGCATGGAGGGACCTGAGAGTATCATGCTGAGTGAAATAAGTCAGTCAGAGAAAGACAAGTATCACATGATCTCACTTATGTGGAATCTAATTACAAAATAAACTGATGAACGGAGTGGATCCAGAGACATGGAAGCAGGGAACAGAGTGCGGAATCTCAGAGGGAAGGCAGGGAGGGTGGGTGGGTGGGAGGCAATCAATCAAAGACCTTGTGTGCATATATGCATGGCCCATGGGCAGGGACAATGGGGTGCCTAGGGTGGGGGTTGGGGGACAGGGGCGAGCTGGAGGGGTCAATAGGGGGGAAAGGGAACATGTGTAATACTTTCAACAATAAAGAATTATTTTTTTAAAAAAGCTTTTGATTTTTGCTAATTGCCAGCAAACAGCAGATAATAATAAAATGCACTCATCAAACCAAAAGAAAAAAAAAAAGAATTGGGCTTCTTTTTTTTTCTCAAAAGAGTCTGTCTAGTCATACTGGGAAAAATCATCATTTGAGTCTTTGTTACACCAATTTATGGCTTAATGTTTTTGGTTGAATTTTTATGTCAGGAAGGGTCACAACTTTTTTGGCAAGGGCTCCACACACCTGTGCCAAATAGATGAATGAATGAATGAATGGATGGATGGATGAGTGGATGAATGAATGAATGGATGGATGAATGGATGGATGGATGGATGGATGGATGGATGGATGGATGGATGGATGGATGAATGGATGGATGGATGAATGAATGGATGGATGGATGGATGAATGGATGGATGAATGGATGAATGAATGAATGAATGAACGAACGAACGGACAGTGGTGCAGCGCAGTGCTCTTGCTCGTGGCCCTCTTAGGGAGGAGGCTGGAGCCCTGTGCACACCAATGGCCTCCCTGGCACTCCCACCCCCACAGGCCTGGCTCCGTGAAGCTGCACTTCGTCCAGACCGGGTCAAGGTCACTCACCAGACCCAGCCCTTCCTCCCTCCCATCCCAGCTCAGTGACCACCATCCAGCCGTCCACCATCAGCCTCCCCATCCAGCCCAGAGTGGAGGGGACCTGCAGGTGCACCCATTCTGCCTACCTCCCGGTTAGGATTGGTCTTGGAGGAGCCCCACAGGAGGGGGTATTTATTCCCCCAGCCCCCTCTCCGCAGAATCCCCACCCACTGGTCTCCCCTCCTGTTGGGCAGCCTCCTCCAGGTCCTCTCAGGGTCAGGGTGGACCTCGTACCCTGAGCGGCTTCTCTGCACCCTGCACACACCGGAAGCCCTTTATTCAATTTCCCAAACTGACACAGATCCCGGACTCGGATCTTTTTTCTTTTTTAATCCTCACCCAAGGATATTTTTTCCATTGCTTTTCAGAAAGAGTGGAAAGGAGGGAGGAAGAGAAGAAGAGAGGGAGAGAGGGAGAGAGGGAGAGAGGGGGAGAAGGGGAGAGAGAGAGGAAGAGAGGGATTGATGTGAGAGAGACACATCAACTGGTTGCCTCCTGCATGTGCCCTGACCAGCACAACTCAGGTATGTGCCCTTGACCGGGAATCAGACCCACAATCCTTCTGTGTATGGTGATGCTCTAAGCACTGGGAAACACTGACCAGGGCTGACTTGGATCTTATACCAAACTGGTGGCCTGGTGCACAGATTCGTGCACATTGAGAGGAAATAAATTAGAAGAAATATTTTAATATCGTTATTCACCCTTTCTCTATAATAGAAGTGTCAACCAAATTCACAATCAACAATGACAGATGGAAACACACACGTGCGATTGGCACCAGTGAAAGCTTTATATGTATAGTGCATGTGAGAGTCAACTTAGCCTTTTTTCTTAATATTTTATTGATTTTTTACAGAGAGGAAGGGCGAGAGATAATTAGAAACATCGATGAGAGAGAAACATCAATCAGCTGCCTCCTGCACACCTCCTACTGGGGATGTGCCTGCAACCAAGGTACATACCCTTGACCAGAATCAAACCTGGGACTTTTCCATCCCCAGGCCGATGCTCTATCCACTGAGCCAAACCAGTTAGGGCTCAACTTAGCCTTTTATATGTAGAGAATAAACTTGCTTAATTAGACCTGCTTTCTGATTTAGCTAAACTTTCTCCAGCCCAGTGAAGCACCCCAACTTCTCTTTCAGGTAATTATCAGCAACACAGCAGTTAATATCAACATGAAGCAGATTATTATTGTAGATCATTCAGGGAGAACAAAGGGTAAAATATTTAACTGCAGCAGTGTTTGACTATATTCTGTGCAGTGAGAAAACCTGAAGTCATTTTCAAGTTCCACCATTTCTTACTTCTTTTCAGTCAGGTCAAGTTTCTAAACTTTTGAAATCTCCATTTTCTGGCTAATGAAAAGAAAATAGGATTCCACCGAGTCTCCTATCTACCCACTCCAGGACTTCTGTGAGGATCAAGTGAGATGAGGCACGGGAAAACGTTTCACAGACATTTGGTTACAGTGTAAAATGTTTGCACCTGGCTCTAAAGCAAGTTGGGTTCCAAGGAGGCTAGTCGCTAGTGAGAGGAAGCTGGGTGTTGCTATATGACATCATTACCTGGCACCCACAATGACCGTTTCCGAGCTGGGCTGGGCTATGGGCTGCATTTTGCACCATGGGGTCTTGGCAGCATTGGCTGCGATTTGGTGGGATGTCACACCGGGGTGGTGGCAGGGCCTGTGTCCCACTTGGGGGAAGCTGAGTGTTGGTTTGTTGGCGCCAGGTCCATGGTGCCGTTTATCTTAAAACTAGAGGCCCGATGCATGAAATTTGTGCATGGGTAGGGTCCCTAGGCCTGGCCAGCAATCAGGGCTGGTTTGTGGGGCAACCGGCAGTGTGTTTGGGGCCCCCGCTCACACCTGCCTTGACCTGGAGCTGCCCACTCACCTGCTCCACCATCCTGCCACAATCCCGCACTCATTGGGGCCCTTCGGGGCTGGCAGCGCCGACACAGCTGCCCGCTGCCAGCACTGCGTCCCCAAGCCTGCCATGTTCCACACCGCCCCTGGTGGTCAGCGCACGTCTAACTCCTGGTCAGTCAAACTCCTGCTCATGGGGGCAATTTGCATATTAGCCTTTTATTATAAAGGATGGCCAGTGCGCATCATAGCAGCTCCTGCATTGAGCATCTGCCCTCTAATGGTCAGTGCATGTCATAGCTACTGGTCAGATGGGCACTTAGCCATTTATATACATAGATAAATCCTAAGTTGATCAAAGAAAAAAGCATTTAAGATAACCATAAAGTACTAGAAGAGAATCCTACCTTATAATAGAGAAACATGCAAATTGACCGCACCTCCGCTACGCCCACAGCCAATCAGAGCAAACAAGATGGCGGTTAATTTGCATATGCGGGCACTGAGCAGCCTGGGTCCAGGAAACATCCTCCGGATCCAGGCCGCTCCTAGCCTGTAGGCCCGTGCTTAGGTCCTGAGCGGCAGGGGTCCCAGAACGCCCCCTGGCCACTCAGAGCCTATGGGTGTAGGTGCCAAGCAACCTGGCAGGCGGAACATCCCCGCGTCGCTATAGCAACGCGGGGATGTTCCACCCCGCCCCAGCGGCTTGCAAAGGCTCCTGCACAAAGCAGCGGTTTGGGGTCACACCCCCAGCCAGGCGCCCAGGACCGGGGGCTGCCGCTGGCCTCCGGGGTGTGCCGAGACCCTGGCGGCCACTGCTGCGTGCTGCCCGGGGTATCCCTGCAAGCCCCCAGCCTGAGCACCTGGCTGGGGGCATGGCCCCAAACCGCTGCTTTGTGCAGGAGCCTTTGCAAGCGTTTTGGGGCCACGCCCCCAGCCAGGCGCCAGGACCAGGGGCTGCTGCTGGCCTCTTGGGTTTGCCGAGACCCTGGCGGCCACCGCTGCATGCTGCCAAGGGTCCCTGCAAGCTCGAGCCTGGGGCCCATGGTGGGGCTGGCTGCTAGCCTTGGGGCGTTTGGAGCCGGGGATGTTCCCACCCTGCCCCAGAGGCTTTCCAAGCTCCAGCACCAAGTGGCAGATTGTGTCCATGCCCCCAGCCCAGAGCCCTCCACAGGGGGAGGGCTGCTGGCCTCTGGGGTGTGCGGAGACCCCGGCAGCCACCACCGGGTGGCAGGGACACACCCCTAGCCCAGTGGACACAACCCAGGGGCTGCATGAGCTGCAGAGGATACACCTTTTTAAAAACATTTTTATTGATTTTTTTTTTTTTTTACAGAGAAGAGGGGAGAGGGATAGACAGTCAGAAATATCAATGAGAGAGAAACATCCATTAGCTGCCTCCTGCACACTCCCCACTGGGGATATGCCTCCAACCAAGGTACATGCCCTTAACAGGAATCAAACCTGGGACCCTTCAGTCTGCAGGCCCACGGTCTATCCACTGAGCCAAACCATTTTGAGAGTAAATACCTTTTCTGACCACTCATTGGCTAAGCTCCCTGTAGGCCACCAATTGCAGTGTTCTTGGTAATTTGGGTTATAAGAATCCAAGAAGGTAATCTAGGGTTTTTCCACCACACTCTTGAAGGAAAAAATGAAGGTCCCTTGAGGGGTCCCAGATTGGAGAGACTGCAGGCTGGGCTGAGGGACAACACCCCCCGCTACCCCCTCCTCCCCGCCGTGCACGAATTCCGTGCACCGGGCCTCTAGTATGAGGACAATATTATGAGCTCACAAAGCCCACGCCATAAAGATTAACCCTTTGCACTCGCTTGCTTCTTTCGATTCCTTTATTCTACTGCTAACCGTGTTGAGTCACACTCGACATCCGAGTGCAAAGGGTTAATTACCTTACATAATAAAAAATCTCTACACAGCAAAACTACTTTAAACAAAGACAAGAGTTAAATAACAAACAAGGATAAATATTTAGGGATAAAGCCTTCCTATATAAAGAGTCTGTACAAATAACTAAGACAAAGTCCAACAATTCAATGAAAAACATGGGTCAAGAGTTGTTCCATCTGACTCATGGTAGGAGACATTAATTTTAAGATGCAGAGTTTCTCTTTTTTTTTTTAATAAATTGTTATTGTTCAGATTATTACAGTTGTTCCTCTTTTTTCCCCCCATAGCTCCCCTCCACCTGATTTCCCACCCCACCCTCTGCCCTTACCCTCCCCCCCCCGTCCTCATCCATAGGTGTATGATTTTTGTCCAGTCTCTTTCCGCACCCCCCACCCCTTTTCCCCTGAGAGTTGTCAGTCCACTCCCTTTCTATGCCCCTGATTCTATTATATTCACCAATTTATTCTGTTCATCAGATTTTTATTCACTTGATTTTTAGATTCACTTGTTGATAGATATGTATTTGTTGTTCATAATTTTTGTCTTTACTTTTTTCTTCTTCCTCTTCTTAAAGAATACCTTTCAGCATTTCATATAATACTGGTTTGGTGGTGATGAATTTCTTTAGCTTTTTCTTATCTGTGAAGTTCTTTATCTGACCTTCAATTCTAAATGATAGCTTTGCTGGGTAGAGTAACCTTGGTTGTAGGTTCTTGCTATTCATCACTTTGAATAATTCTTGCCACTCCCTTCTGGCCTGCATAGTTTCTGTTGAGAAATCAGCTGACAGTTGTATGGGTGCTCCCTTGTAGGTAACTAACTGTTTTTCTCTTGCTGCTTTCAAGATTCTCTCTTTGTCTTTTGCCCTCATTTTAATTATGATGTGTCTTGGTGTGGTCCTCTTTGGATTCCTTTTGTTTGGGGTTCTCTGCACTTCCTGGACTTGTAAGTCTACTTCTTTCATCAGGTAGGGGAAGTTTTCTGTCATTATTTCTTCAAATAGGTTTTTAATATCTTGCTCTCTCTCTCTTCTTCTGGCACCCCCATAATTCGGATGTTGGTACACTTGAAGTTGTCCCAGAGGCTCATTACACTATCTTCATATTTTTGGATTCTTTTTGCTTTTTGCTTTTCCAGTTGGGTGTTTTTTGCTTCTTTGTATTTCAAATCTTTGACTTGATTCTTGGGATCCTCTAGTCTGCTGTTGGATCTCTGTATATTATTCTTTATTTCAGTCAGTGTATGCTTAATTTCTAGTTGGTCCTTTTTCATATCCTCGAGGATCTCACTAAATTTATCAGCAGTTTCTAGAAGATTCTTGAGTAATCTTATAACCGTGGTTTTGAACTCTATATCCAGTAGTTTGCTTTCCTCCATTTCTTTCATTTGTGACCTGTTTCTTTGTCTCCTTATTTTATCTGCTTCCCTGTATTGATAGAGTGGCTTTGTGTGCTAGCTGTCCTATAGGGCCCAGTGGCTCAGCCTCCCCAGTTACCTGAGGTGGACACTCTTGGTGCACCCCTTTGTGGGCTGTGTGCACCGTCTTGTTGTAGTTAAGCCTTGATTGTTGTTGGTATCACTGGGAGGAATTGACCTCCAGGCCAATTGGCTGTGAGGATCAGTTGTATCTATGATGGGAGAACTTCTGTGCTGGAAACACCCTTATGAGGCAAGACTTGCTTCAGTGGGGCTTTGGCGCTCACTGAGTCTGCTCCCTGAGTGTGTCCCTTATGGATCTGGAGAGTTGTAGTCTGGATGGTCTCTCTCTGACCACTGGGTACATTGGCTCTTGGATCTCCAAGGTGAGAGTCCACCCAGCAGGAGCTACAGAGAGATCTGCAGATTCCTTCTCTTTGTTTGGGGTTTGGAGGTGCCCAGATGAGGCCCAGATGTGAAGCAATGTAAGCTGCTGTCCAGCCTTGGGTCTTCTTTTGGAAGCTCTGGGGCTCTTTGACCCAGCTGCAGAACGTTAGGTTTCAGATTGCAAAGGGCCAGGCCATTTATATGCAAAAGCCTCTGCACACAAATTGGGTCAGGCAGGGTCTCAGGGAATCACCCGGATGGAGCAAACAGCAATGGCTGACCATCAGCCCTGCCTGGAAGAGGTCTTATGTCTCTGTGTACCTGGCACTGTGCAGGAACAATAATCACTGCAAGCACCTCTGAGAGAAAGCTGCCCTCAAGTTCCACCCGATGCCAGACAGTCCAGTTTCTCCCCGTGTGAGTCTGGGTCCCAAGAGTCCTGCCCGGAACTGGAATTCAGAGCAGTCGGGAGCTTGTGTCTCCCTCCCGATTGAAAAAGACAACAGCGTACTCAGTTGCCAGTCCTCTCTGCGCCTCCATACCTCTGCACTTCACTTCTGCACCTCCGCCCCTCCTCCAAGTCTCAGTGTGCTTTTCTCTTTCCTTCTAGTTGTAGAATTTCCACTCAGCCAGCCTTCCCGGCAGCAAGTTCAGGTGTTTACCTATGCCACCATCTTGGTTTCCCAGAGTTTCTCTTTTAACCCTTAGATTGCCAAAGATGCAAAGACATGTTGCAACACAGACAAAGATGCAACACAGACATGTTGAAAGGGTGTTGGGGACAAAACACTCTATCCACTGCTGTGGGCCAGTATGGGGTGAGCTCACAAGGCCATAGTCACTGTACACTCACCACTGGGAAGTGCACATACTCAAGGACATCACTGATACCGTCATCTATGCAAAAAAAGTGGGAGACAACCCACCCATCCATGGATAGGGTTATGAGCTCTGAGGAGAGAGGCCAGCATGCGCACAGCCTGGAGGGCCCCTACGGCAGACGGCAGGCTGATGGGGACAACAGGGACAGACATTTCCTTTTCACAGGGTCCCTCACTTTTCTGTTTGACTCTGCTCTGCATGTATGACCTATGGCTCCTTCCCCAAAAGGAAAAACAAAATATATTAAAATATTTAAATAATCATGTTTGAATTCCTGCTTCAGTTGCCAATCCAGAGGTTCTGACCCTGAGGCCTGGGGTGGGGCCCACCAGGAGGTTCTCAGTGCTGGGGGTCAGGAGCTGGGAGCAACAGGTTGCCTCTTCCTTCTGTGTTAGCCCTTCCCACGGGGGTATCACTGGCCCCCAGGAAGTCTCAGCACCCCACATATGGCCCCCAAGAAGCCCTGCAGCTGTCCCAGTAGGCAGATGTGAGGAGATGCTGCCACCCTCTGGTGGGTGAGGGAGGCAACACAGTCTGGGGGACCCTACTAAAACCTGGAGGTATCCCAGGGCCACATTCCATTCCATGTGGTCCGGGGCTCACCGTGAGAGTCCATGGGACACACACTGGTGTCTGAATGTGTCATGTGTCTGCTGTGCATCAATCTACACTAATAAAAGAGAAATATGCAAATTGACCATACCTCCGCAATGCCCACCAGCCAATCGGGGGTGAGTATGCTAATTAACCCAACAAAGATGGTGGGTTAATTTGCATATGCAGGCACATAGCGAAGACTGAAGGCTCTGGCCCAAGCGAAGACTGAAGACTGAAGACTGAAGAGGCTTGGCTTCTCCGCTGTACCCGGAGTGAAGGCCTGGGTCCCGGGTGCTGGAGGAAAACTGGTGCCAGCAGCCAGGGGAAGGAAGGCCTATTGCACGAATCTTCGTGCAATGGGCCTCTAGTCAGAAATAAAGAGATAAGCCGGATAGCAGTCCCCTCCCACCTGCCTGGGCCGTGGAGGGCTGGAGGTAAACAGGGTCCCCAGGGGCCACTGGAGGGGCTGCTCAGGCTCCTGGCAGTGTGGCTGTGGCTGTGGACCAAGACCAAGACCCAGGGAGAAGTGCGTCCTGACCCTCCAGTCCCCAGGACAGAGACAAGAGGAGGGTCCCCACAGGCTGAGAGTGGAGCCAGAGCAGGCATGTTGGAGAGGATGGACCGCCACCACACCCCTCCTGGCTCCTAGGCCTCCCTGCCTCCTGCCCTGCCCAGAGACCAGGCTCAGCCAGACGCCTCCGAGCCCCACGGCACAGCGAGGTGCTGGCCGGACAGCCCCACTGTCCACTCTGAGACCTGCTCCTGCATCGCAGGGTCCACCCGCAGAGGCTCCTTCCTGCTCTGCATCTCGCACACCTTCCCTCTGTGGGCATCTGTCCTGGGACACCCACCCTGTGATCCGCCCGCAAACAGTGCACACCTGGACCCAGGGCCCCAGAACACAGCTCCCCTGCCACCTGTGGGCTAGATGGTGTCAGCAGTCCAGGACACACTGGGAACGCCCTGCCCTCAACGCCCAGCGCAGTCCTCTGCGTGACCTGGAGAGGGATTCGCACAGCCTTTGACACGAGGGCCCTGCGATTACCTTCAAAAGTGTATCTCAGCATTTTCTGATGAGATGTTATTAAGCTGGTGGTGGCTGTTCAAAAGCCTCCCACTGCCTTTAGGAAAAGTCCAAACTCCCCTCCAAGACCCACCCTCCAGCTAGGCCCACCTGGGAGGCCCCTCCCACGCACTGCGTGAGACCTGGTGGCTTCAAAACAGCCTGGGCTTCCCTCTCTCACAGCCGGGATGGCAGCACTCCAATTCCAGATGTGGGCAGGTGCCCTCGCTGGTTTGGCTCAGTGGATAGCGTGTCAGCCTGGGTTCAATTCCAGTCCAGGGCATGTACCTCAGTTGCAGGTGCAATTCCCGGCCCTGGTCAGGGTGCGTGCAGGAGGCAACCAATCGATGTGTCTCTCTCACATAGATGTTTTTTCTCTCTCTGTTTCTACCTCTCCCTTCCACTCTCTCTGGAAATCAATGGAAAAATATCCTCGGGTGAGAGTTAACAAAAAATAAAAATTAAAGTAAAAAATTAAAACACACACACACAGATATGGGCAGGGCCGTGCTCCCTCTGAGGCTCCAGGGGACGCACCTTCGCCCGGCACCTGCCGGCTGCTCTTCCTCTGTCTTCGGTGTCTGGCCCAGTTTCCCGCTTCCTCTGAGGACTCCATGCGGCCTCACCATCACTAACCGCACCTGCAAAGACCTGACTGCCAAGCAGGGTCCCACGACAGGTCCTGGGTTAGGACTTCAACGTGTCTTGTTGGGGCTACAGTTCAACCCACAGCACTCGTTAATGAAGAAAGCGGTGACTGTCACAACCCGGGTCACAGGGGAATGGGACTGCCCGGAACACACAGGCCGCCAGGAACCCCGAAACTACTTGTCAGCAGATGCAGAACTAGTGAGACCCAAAGAGCAGTCATCAGCTGCTTTCCACTGGGCAAAACTGGTTTGCATTTCTATGAAGAATTTACTACCCATTTTCTGCAATTATAGAGCATTAAAATAGTTCAAAAATAATGAAAGACAAGAAATCTGGAAGGGCAAGCCAACAGGACACCGAGTTGTTGTTTTTTACATGCAAAGTCCTTTGCGATTTATTCTGACAGAACTTCTAACCCACACACAGGTGGGGAGGCCAGGCGCCCTGGGCATCCCGGGAGCAGCAGACGCCGCTGGCTACCCGGGCTGGCTGCGCGCGCCCACAGCCACAGGGTCACCTCGAATCAACCCCAGCCGTGACCACGTCATTCCATTCATCCATATTGAAATGGGTTGTTTTTAAGACTTTTCAAGAGAGAAATGACATGACCCTCCCGGGTGTTAGGACACTCGCTCTGGCTGCCAAGAACGGCCTGAAGGAGAGAGCACCGGTGCACAGACACGGCATCCACACAGCGCGCCTGCATGTACGCATGCACACACTAGACACACACGTGTGTGCCCGGCCCAGAAGCTTCCCCTCCAGGCTGACAGCTCTCAGGTCTCCAAAGCTCCTCGGGCCTCACCCCGTAGCTGCCTCAGCTCCAGCCTCATCGTGTGCCCTGGTCTCCAGGCAGCGCCCACTGCCCAGCACCTTCCACCCTCAAAAGGCTCGGCCCCTCTCCTCTGCTATTCCGCGGTGCGGGGTTTGACCCCACACTGCCTGCCTTGCTGGTGAGGGAGATGACGGGGGCCTTCCCAGGGGTCCAGGTAAGTCTGAGGCCTTGAGACCTGTTGAGCCCGCCCACAGACCCCATCACCCATCAGCTGGCAGCTGCGACTCCAGCCCAGGCTCCCTCCACCTTCTGCCTCAGGAAGGCTGGCAGCCATAATTGCTCTCCAACTCCCCCCCCCCCCCCCCCCCCCCCGTTCCAGCTGTCCCCACGTTCTCTGCTAATGCCCTCCCCCACCAGGCTGGGTCCCTGCCTCCAGGCCCCACTGACCCCCTCCTGCAGCCTCGGTCCTTTGTCCACCTTCCATCCAGCAGCCAGAATGACTGCTCAGATACACAGACGTGGCCACGTTGCTCCTCTGTCCAAAGCGCTCTGGGCCCCCGCCCCGCCCCCAACTAGAGCCCCACTGCAGCCCCTCCCAGTGCGGCCTCCTGCCTTCAGGCCTCACCCCTCCCAAATACGCTCACAGTTCTCCCAGCAGCCTCTCTCCCTCCCTCCCCTGTTCCTCACCTCCCTGCCCCCCTGCTCACCCCTTAGGCCCAGCTCAGAGGCCACCTTGCCCTGACTCCCATTGGGGTGGGCCCGTCACAGACAAGCTTCCAGAGTTACAAACATCAATCCAGAACACTCCTCCTTAGGCGCAGGACCCACTTGTCCCTGAACCCTCAGAGGCCACAAACCACGGCCAACAGCTCCTTTGGGTGTGTTCTAGGGGCGCTAGGCCTGGGCTGGGTCACAGACGGCCCCCCAGTCACCAGCTGGGCCAACTCTCCGGCCCCCGCCGCAGTGCTCAGAACTGGCCACTGGGGGTCAGGCTTGGGCTGCATTGTGCGGAACCGTGCGGCGGAGGCAGGGGCAGGAGGCAGGAGGGGACCCAGCCGTCTCCGCCCTGGGGCGAGGCTGGACAGAGCTGACCCACAGGGCCTCCTGGGAGAGGGCCCTGAGGCGCGGCCGGTGCCACACGGGCTCACTGCAGCCGGTGGCCACCTCCGGACCAGGCTCCCATCAGGGCCTCCCACACCGGCCGACTGCGTGGGCCCTGCCCACGGGGCCTGGCCCCACCGGGCGCCTGACCCCTCACAGGGCGCCAGCACTGCCCACTGCGCGTTCGCGTTCGCACAGAGGAGCTGCGGGCCCACCTCTCTGTTCCCGGCTGATGTCACCGCTTGATGACACACTGAGGCCAAAATTGGGGGGGGGGGGGGGCAGTCTAGATTCAAACCTCTGTCCTTCCCCAGACACCAAAAGCAATGGTGGCCACGGGCCCCAGGACATGGGACTGTCCCCACAGACGCTGCAGGACCCACCAGGAGGCCCGGCCAAGGCCCCCCACCCCGCGCTGACCGCATTCTGGACCTGATAGAGACTGAGGTCCCAGGCGAGGCCGGGAGCTGACAGGCCTGAGGCCCTGTGGCTTCCGCACAGCCGCCGGCAGGACACCACGCCCACATCTGTGGGGAGGCCTGCGTTGCTATGGCAACTCCAAGACTGAAACCTGCTTCTGCCTGGTCTTCCTCTCCTGCTGAAAGCTCCTTCCACTGGTGCCAGCCCCTCCCTTCCGAACCCCCGCCCCTGAGCATGCGTGGCCCACAGGGGGTCCCAGACCCCGGCCAGGGCTCCAGGAGGCTGGCAGGAGGAGAGAGGCGTGTCTCCCAGGACACGAGAGGAAAGGGGCCAGGATGAGTGGGTTCCTGGACCCCGGCACCACTCCCTTCTCTGTCTCACTCAGTCCCAGACAGAGCCACCACCAGGACTCAGAGCAGAGCCCACCCACCCCTCTCCCAACAGCGGCCAGGTGGTAGCAAAAGCACCCCTCTCGTAAGCCCTGGACAGAGGTGAGACCCCAGCACAGCCTGGGCCTGGCGCACAGTGGGACAACACCAGGCTGCGTTACACAGACCAGCAGAGGGGCTGCAGGCACAGAGCCGGGGCGGGATCCTGGGCAGCTCCCTTGGGAGGCTGGGGCACAGCAGGGTCAGGTGAGGTCCCCAGGCTGAGGGCGCCTCCCTCCGTCAGCAACCATCACGCACTTCAAACGGAGGCCACAAAGCGCACTCTCACGTGCCCCGTGCTCCCTCCGCTCCCACTGTGGCGCCAGCCCCCGAGCCCCTCATGCCACGGCCATGCACCTTGGAGCCCTCCCAGCAGCAGCCTGCGGCCCCTCGTGTCCTGCTCTAGGACTTTGGACCCTTCGGCCAGGACCTTTGGGCCCCCCAGTCCAGAGGGGACAGGCTGGCATCTGGCCCTCTCCTCCCAGGTGTGGCCTGGGACCTGGGCGGCACTGGGTCAGGTGGGGTCACAGCGTCTGGCTGCTCAGAGGTCTCCCCGGTGGGAGGGGGCGGTCCCTGAAGACCAGGCTGTGGCCTGGCACTGTGCTCCCAGCTGGCTCCACGCCGGCGCACAGCCTGACTCTGAGTCGCCCAGCACCTCCCAGGAGCCCTTCTCCCTCGGTGCGCAGGCTGCTTTCGGTCCTCATGACACACAGCTCCCGGCAGTCTGTCCAGCTGGTCCTCAGGACCCACTGTTTGCCATCCTCTGAGGTGGCCCGGGGGCAGGATTGACTCCTCACCTCCAGCTTCCTGGGTCACATGGTCCTGGCGTGTCTGAGCCCCGAAGAGTCCAGGCCCACACGCTCTCTCAGCCTGAAACTACACGGTCCCTCTTGCGGCAGGAACACTGCTGTGCGCAGCCTCCAGGCAGCGAGCTCGCTCTGCGCGCTGGTTTCCATCACGGTTGGTCGGTTGGACGGTTGGACGGTTGGACGGTTGGTCGGTTGGTCGGTTGGTCGAGGCAAGACCCTCCACCAGCAAACGAGGCGGCTCCCTGAGGCTGGACAGCGCGCTGGGGGTTTGGGTCCTGCAGTGTCTGTCGCTGAGGCCTGGCGTTGCTCGCTGGACGTTGCGCTTGCACTGACCGGCTCCGGCAGAGCGCACCCTCGCTCTTATGCCGGTGAAACCAAAACCGGTGAGACGCTTTGGGGCGCCGCCTGGCACAGCGCGAGCCTCCGGGGGGCCTGCCCGGGGTCTTTGGGTCCAGATTCCCTCCCAGGGCTGCGTGGGCATCAGGATGGTGAGGATCCCCAGGGCCAGCTATCGAGGGGGCCGGGAGGGGCCCCATTCTCTCCACTAGAAGCGCAGCACTAAAGCTGGCCACCGCAGGCTGGCACCCACTCTCTGCCCACTCCCTCTTGCGCCACAGTCACACCTGAGGCAGCGGCGTGATTCGCACATCCTGTGCGCCCCCCTTGCCCCCAGTTCCTGGAGGGGAGGCCCCGAGACCCCAAGACGCCAAGAGAGCAGGTGTGAGGTGAAGGACAGAATCGGTGTGAGACACAGATGGGGAGTGAATAGACAAAGCAGGAGTGAGCCCCCTCCCGCCCCAGCTGCCCTCCACCCCAGCTGCCCTCCGCCCCAGCTGCCCTCCGCCCCAGCTGCCCTCCGCCCCAGCTGCCCTCCGCCCCAGCTGCCCTCCGCCTCAGCTGCCCTCCGCCCCAGCTGCCCTCCGCCCCAGCTGCCCTCCGCCCCAGCAGGCAGAGCGGTGCCCGCCAGCCTCTCCCTCGGTGGCTCCGGACCTGCCCCAGCTCCACAGGAGAGCACGTCCCCCAGGACAGGGGCCAGGTGGTCCGTCACAGCCAAGGCACACAGCCCCCCCACACCCCACACCCAACAGCAGGGAGACCTCAGGACCTGGGAGCCACGGGCCAGCCAAGGTGCAGGGGCAGGTAAACCCTCTCCAGAACCCTACCCCAGGGCACTGCGGGCCCGGGAGGAGAATGCCGTCCCCCGACGGATGCTGATCTCCCACCTCCATGGTGACCCCCTGAGATGGGCATAGGCACGGACAGGGAGGGTTCCCATGCTCTGGGCTCCTGGTCCCCAAATACCACAGCCATTGCCCAGATCCCGGGCAGCCAGCAGCACCCGGCTCACCCCTGACAAGGCGTCCTAGGGCCACTGCAGCCCTGAGGGGCAGCACTCGGGGGGGGGGGGGCGTCCACAGCTCCCTGAGGCCCAACCCAAGTGACACCTTCCCAGAGCTGGGCCGCCCCGGAGCCCCGCGGGGGAGGTGCAGCCTTTGGGCTCCGGTGAGGAAGGGGAGCTTAGAGGAGCCCAGAAACCAGACCAGGGGCTGGGGCTGCAGCCTGGGGACAGGGGGTTGGGGGGCTAGGGGGTGGGGCCTGAGATGGAGGTGAATGTGGGGAAATCAGAACTATAATGGGGAAGGGGGTGGGACAAGGATTGAAGGTGGGGGCGCAGTCGGGGTTGGATGTGGGAGGAGGTAGGGGTGGGTGGGGCCTGGGGGATCAGGGATGGAGGTGGGGCCAGGAGTGCAGACGGGGCTCAGCCCTGGAGAGCTGGGGGAGATGGCCCACTTTGGAGGTCCCCTGGCACTGCCCACCCCTCACGCCGGCCTGGCCCGCTGCTCCCTGCCCGTCAGTGCGGTCTCTGTGGAGTCGCCGGGACACGCAGCCGCAGCCGCAGCCGCAGCCGGTGTGGGGAGGCCACCTGCGCGGGACGCGGTGCCTTTGCCTAACTGCCGTTCCTCCCACACTTTCCCTTGATGCTAAATTTTTGTTTTAACAGCAAAGTGCCGGTCACTGAAACTTGTACAAAACCGCACCTTGGCCCGTTGGCCTTGACCAAGCACTTCAGCTCATGGTCCCCCTCACATCCCTCAGAGCTGCTCCGGGAGGGAGAGCAGGGCTGGGGTGCTGAGAAGCCACACCCGTGTGGGAAGAGCCCCCCCACACTGGATCCACAGGGAACCTCCCGCTGCAGAAGAGAGGCAGGCTGCTGTTCATGGAGAAACTGTTTGTGCTGAATAGAAGGTTACAGCCCCAACACAGGAACTAGTCGCACCCCTTCCCGACAGGGGGGCAGGCGGGAGGGGCGTGGGGGAGGCGGGGGAGGACTCAGAGCGGGTGGGAGGACCACACATGCTAACCCCAGAGAGGTTACCCCACAGCCCACCCTGCAGGAGGAGTGCGCCTGGGGGAGGGGAGGGAGGCTCAGGCGGGTCCAGGCAGGGCTGGCTTGGCACATGCCTAAGTACAAGGGCACAGGGGGCACAGGCACGCGTTCGCGAGTCTCTGTCTCAGCAGGAAGGCGCCCTGTGAGGCCGGCCTCGGAGCCCGGGCTCAGCCCTCGGGGCCAGGCGCCTGCGGCCAGCAGGTCCCGGCTTCCCAGGTGCTAAGTCACCCGGCGCAGGGCTGCCGCTCACTCCCAGGCGGAGGCAGTCGTCTGGCCAGCGCTGCGGGGCTGTGTGCAGTCACCGAGCTCCAGCTCCCCTCTGCAGGGGGGGGCGGGGCTTCTCTGGTGACCACACTAGGGAGCCACCCCCACCGGCGCCCACAGCCCAGATGGTTCTCACAGCATCACTCAAGCCGGCCCTGCCAAGTCCCACCTCTCACCAGTTCCAAAGGTGAAACTACCCTCTGGTTTGGCACCAGAAGTTCAGGCCTCCCCACAGACTCCTGGAGGCCTGGCGATGACGCCATGGGCCAGTCGCTGCCAGTGCAGAGCAAAACCCAGGGTCCTGCCAGCAGCACAGCTGGGGCCTCTGATTTCAAGCAAAGGAGAGACTGTGAGGGAGAGAGCCCCAGGACACAGCCCCGGCGGGGCCCTCAGCATCTAGCAGCCAAGACCAGGCGCACAGGGCCGCTTCCCGAATGACTGACAGAGCAGCCTGCCGTGGCCCCGCCCCATCCCGCAGCCCCAGCCGGCTCTGCACACGTGGCCCCGCGGCTGCAGCGCATCGGTTCACGGAGCGTCTGGAGGGAAAGGCTCCTTGAGGGCTGGAGGGACGTGGACACGGGGGACCTGGAGGCGGCACCAGTGACTCTCGGGCAAGTCCATGTCAGCAGCTCCCAGCTCTGGGCCAGTCCCACTGCCCTCCCGCAGACCACACACAGCACAGGGCCCTCAGGCTGCACACGGCTGTTCCGCCTCCAGGTGTGCCCGCCAGGGCCCGCGGGTGCAGCAGAGGGGAGGCATGGAGTCCCATGGATCGTGGGTGTGGCCGTGAGCTCTGGCCAGGCTCACTCACTGGTGAGTTCTTTCACACGCTCCCCCACCCCGGAGGAGTGGGTTAGTGTGACTGGGGCCACGGGGCAGCCCTGAGCAACGGGTCCCAGGGAAGCTCCCAGAGTCTGGTGCTGCTCAGGGGTCAGGGTGTCCGTCAGCCTAGAGAGCAGTGACCTGGGTGAGCTCCGTGTTGGGTGTTGACGGGCTCTGCGGGCTGACGGGCACCATGGGCAGGTCCACGCCTAGTCATGCCGGCCTCGGCACCGTCTCTGAGGTCTTGCGGGCGAGGGCCGCACCCCTGGCCGCGCTGCGCACGCGGTCCGACCCCGGCCCCTCCCGGCGCGGTGCGGACGCGCAGCAGAACCTGCGGAAGCAGGCCTTGAAGTTCTCATCGAGGAAGGCGTAGAGGACGGGGTTGAGGCAGCTGTTGACGTAGCCGAGGGCCGTGCAGAAACGTAGGACGGCCACCGCCGTCTCACTGCCCGGCTGCACGCCCAGGCCTTGGACCAGCACGAACACCTGGACAGGCGTCCAGCAGCCCACGAACACCGCCACCACCACCAGCACCAGCCGCGTGATGCGCCGTAGGTTCCGGTCCTTCTCTCGGGAGCCCGAGAGCAGGCGGACACCCCGCAGCCGCCGGATCATGAGGCTGTAGCAGACGGAGATGATGAGCACGGGGATGATGAAGGAGAAGAGGAAGATGCAGACAGCAAACAGGGGGCCCCAGTGGTCCTGTGGGGCGGGGATCTCCACCAGACACTCAATCTCTGCAGGGAGAGAAGCAGGGTCAGGTGGAGCCAGGGAACACGGCCCTGGGGAGGAGGGACCACCCGACTGACCTTCATCCTCAACCTGTGCCGAGCCCATGATGGCCACCGGGATGCCGACGACAGAGGCCAGGGCCCAGATGGCCACATTGACAGCCTGGGCCTTGCTGGACGTCCGGACATCGAGGGCGCGGATGGGGTGGCAAATGGCTACATAACGATCCACACTCATGGCGGTCAGCGTGAAGGTGCTGGTGAACATGTTGTAATAGTCGATGGCAATGACTATCTTGCACAGGGCATTCCCGAAGGGCCAGAAACCCAGGAGCACGTCTGTGCCCTGGAAGGGCAGTGTCAGCAACACCAAGGTGTCTGCCAGGGCCAGGTTGAAGATGTAAATGTTGGTAGCTGTCTTCATCTTGGTGTGTCTGCAGGGGGCACCGGGAGGGCAAAGGACAGCTTCATTTGGCCACTGGCTAGACCTGGGAGCACAGCCACCAGGTGGGCACCCAACTCTGAGGCCCTTGTTAAACGCAGGCTCCTGGGCACTGAGCCTGGGGCCAACAGAGTAATAAGCTTCAAGTCCTCCTGGCACACAAGAGGGTTCCACACCTAGCACAGGTCTGCTGGGGAAAGTGGGTGTGAGGGTAGCAGAGCACACCTGACATTGCATGGAGTGAAGGGGTAGGATTGTGAGCAAAAGAGCCGTGCTCCTCCCTTGGAGTTTCCCCCAAGACCCTTTGTGGATGAAATCCCGTCCCTGCAGCTGCCAGAGTTCTCCAGCCTCCCAGACCACATTGTTGTCCAGCCACCAAGACAGGAAATGGCAACTGTGACGGGAGGGGTGCTAATGAGGCCTGATGGTATCCACGCTACTGGAATAGGGCTGGGGAAACTGTGGGTGTTCCAGAAATATTTGTTGAATGAAGTAATAGTTGTGACAGTGGTGGTGGAGGTCATGTGATGGAAGTAGCAGTGGAGGTGGAGGCAGAGGGGGAGGGGGAGGTGGCAGTGGAGATGGAGGCGGCAATGGCAGTGGGAGAAGAGGTGATGGTGGAGGGGGGAGGTGGAGGTGGAGGTGGTGATGGAGGTGGAAGTGGAGGTGGTGATGGAGGTGGAGGTGGAAGTGGAAGTGGAGGTGAAGGTGGTGATGGAGGAAGAGGTGGTGATGGAGGTGGTGGTGGAGGTGGGAGGCAGAGGTGGTGATGGAGGTGAAGGTGGTGATGGAGGTGGAAGTGGTGATGGAGGTGAAGGTGGTGATGGAGGTGGAGGCAGAGGTGGAGGTGAAGGTGGTGATGGAGGTGAAGGTGGTGATGGAGGTGGGGACGGTGATGGAGGTGGAGTTGGTGATAGAGGTGGAGGTGGAGGTGGAGGTGGTGATGGAGGTGGAGGTGGAGGTGGTGATGGAGGTGGAGGTGGTGATGGAGGTGGAGGTGGAAGTGGAGGTGGTGATGGAGGTGAGGTGGAGGTGGTGATGGAGGTGGAGGTGGAGGTGGTGATGGAGGTGGAGGTGGAGGTGGAGGTGGTGATGGAGGTGGAGGTGGAGGTGGTGATGAAGGTGAGGTGGAGGTGGTGATGGAGGTGGAGGTGGAGGTGGTGATGGAGGTGGAGGTGGTGATGGAGGTGGAGGTGGAGGTGGTGATGAAAGTGTTGATGGAGGTGAAGGTGGTGATGGAGGTGAAGGTGGTGATGGAGGTGGAGGTGGTGATGGAGGTGGAGGTGGTGATGGAGGTGGAGGTGGTGATGGAGGTGGAGGTGATGGAGGTGTAGGTGGTGATGAAGGTGGAGGTGGTAATGGAGGTGAAGGTGGTGATGGAGGTGGAGGTGGTGATGGAGGTGGAGGTGGAGGTGGTGATGGAGGTGGAGGTGGAGGTGGTGATGGAAGTGTTGATGGAGGTGAAGGTGGTGATGGAGGTGAAGGTGGTGATGGAGGTGGAGGTGGTGATGGAGGTGGAGGTTGTGATGGAGGTGGAGGTGGTGATGGAGGTGGAGGTGGTGATGGAGGTGGAGGTGGTGATGGAGGTGGAGGTGGTGATGGAGGTGGAGGTGGTGATGGAGGTGGAGGTGGTGATGGAGGTGGAGGTGGAGGTGGAGGTGGTGATGGAGGTGGAGGTGGTGATGGAGGTGGAGGTGGTGATGGAGGTGGAGGTGGAGGTGGTGATGGAGGTGGAGGTGGTGATGGAGGTGGAGGTGGAGGTGGTGATGGAAGTGTTGATGGAGGTGAAGGTGGTGATGGAGGTGAAGGTGGTGATGGAGGTGGAGGTGGTGATGGAGGTGGAGGTTGTGATGGAGGTGGAGGTGGTGATGGAGGTGGAGGTGGTGATGGAGGTGGAGGTGGTGATGGAGGTGGAGGTGGAGGTGGTGATGGAGGTGGAGGTGGTGATGAAGGTGGAGGTGGTGATGGAGGTGGAGGTGGAGGTGGAGGTGGTGATGGAGGTGGAGGTGGTGATGGAGGTGGAGGTGGAGGTGGTGATGGAGGTGGAGGTGGTGATGAAGGTGGAGGTGGTGATGGAGGTGGAGGTGGAGGTGGAGGTGGTGATGGAGGTGGAGGTGGTGATGGAGGTGGAGGTGGTGATGGAGGTGGAGGTGGAGGTGGTGATGGAGGTGGAGGTGGTGATGGAAGTGTTGATGGAGGTGGAGGTGGTGATGGAGGTGGAGGTGGAGGCGGTGATGGAGGTGGAGGCAGTGATTGAGGTGGATTTGGTGATGGAGGTGGAGGCGGAGGCGGAGGCGGAGGTGGAGGTGGAGGTGGAGGTGGAGGTGGAGGTGGAGGTGGTGATGGAGGTGGAGGTGGAGGTGGTGATGGAGGTGGAGGTGGAGGCGGTGATGGAGGTGGAGGTGGTGATGGAGGTGGAGGTGGAGGTGGAGGTGGAGGTGGTGATGGAGGTGGAGGTGGAGGCGGTGATGGAGGTGGAGGTGGTGATGGAGGTGGAGGTGGAGGTGGAGGTGGAGGTGGTGATGGAGGTGGAGGTGGAGGTGGAGGTGGTGATGGAGGTGGAGGTGGAGGTGGAGGTGGTGATGGAGGTGGAGGTGGAGGTGGAGGTGGAGGTGGTGATGGAGGTGAGGTGGAGGTGGTGATGGAGGTGGAGGTGGAGGTGGTGATGGAGGTGGAGGTGGAGGTAGAGGTGGTGATGGAGGTGGAGGTGGAGGTGGTGATGGAGGTGGAGGTGGAGGTGGTGATGGAGGTGAGGTGGAGGTGGTGATGGAGGTGGAGGTGGTGATGGAGGTGAAGGTGGAGGTGGAGGTGGAGGTGGTGATGGAGGTGGAGGTTGTGATGGAGGTGGAGGTGGTGATGGAGGTGGAGGTGGTGATGGAGGTGGAGGTGGAGGTGGTGATGGAAGTGTTGATGGAGGTGAAGGTGGTGATGGAGGTGAAGGTGGAGGTGGAGGTGGAGGTGGTGATGGAGGTGGAGGTTGTGATGGAGGTGGAGGTGGTGATGGAGGTGGAGGTGGTGATGGAGGTGGAGGTGGTGATGGAGGTGGAGGTGGTGATGGAGGTGGAGGTGGAGGTGGAGGTGGTGATGGAGGTGGAGGTGGTGATGAAGGTGGAGGTGGTGATGGAGGTGGAGGTGGAGGTGGAGGTGGTGATGGAGGTGGAGGTGGTGATGGAGGTGGAGGTGGTGATGGAGGTGGAGGTGGAGGTGGTGATGGAGGTGGAGGTGGTGATGAAGGTGGAGGTGGTGATGGAGGTGGAGGTGGTGATGGAGGTGGAGGTGGAGGTGGTGATGGAGGTGGAGGTGGAGGTGGTGATGGAGGTGGAGGTGGTGATGGAGGTGGAGGTGGTGATGGAGGTGGAGGTGGAGGTGGAGGTGGTGATGGAAGTGTTGATGGAGGTGGAGGTGGTGATGGAGGTGGAGGTGGAGGCGGTGATGGAGGTGGAGGCAGTGATTGAGGTGGATTTGGTGATGGAGGTGGAGGCGGAGGCGGAGGCGGAGGTGGAGGTGGAGGTGGAGGTGGTGATGGAGGTGGAGGTGGAGGTGGAGGTGGTGATGGAGGTGGAGGTGGAGGCGGTGATGGAGGTGGAGGTGGTGATGGAGGTGGAGGTGGAGGTGGAGGTGGTGATGGAGGTGGAGGTGGAGGTGGAGGTGGTGATGGAGGTGGAGGTGGAGGTGGAGGTGGAGGTGGTGATGGAGGTGGAGGTGGAGGCGGTGATGGAGGTGGAGGTGGAGGTGGAGGCGGTGATGGATGTGGAGGTGGTGATGGAGGTGGAGGTGGAGGTGGTGATGGAGGTGGAGGTGGAGGTGGAGGCGGTGATGGAGGTGGAGGTGGTGATGGAGGTGGAGGTGGAGGTGGAGGTGGTGATGGAGGTGGAGGTGGAGGTGAGGTGGTGATGGAGGTGGAGGTGGAGGTGGAGGTGGTGATGGAGGTGGAGGTGGAGGTGGAGGTGGTGATGGAGGTGGAGGTGGAGGTGGAGGTGGTGATGGAGGTGGAGGTGGAGGTGGAGGTGGTGATGGAGGTGGAGGTGGAGGTGGTGATGGAGGTGGAGGTGGAGGCGGTGATGGAGGTGGAGGTGGTGATGGAGGTGGAGGCGGTGATGGAGGTGGAGGTGGAGGCGGTGATGGAGGTGGAGGTGTTGATGGAGGTGGAGGTGGAGGTGGAGGTGGTGATGGAGGTGGAGGTGGAGGTGGAGGTGGTGATGGAGGTGGAGGTGGAGGTGGAGGTGGTGATGGAGGTGGAGGTGGAGGTGGAGGTGGTGATGGAGGTGGAGGTGGAGGTGGAGGTGGTGATGGAGGTGGAGGTGGAGGTGGAGGTGGTGATGGAGGTGGATGTGGAGGTGGAGGTGGTGATGAAAGTGTTGATGGAGGTGGAGGTAGTGATGGTGTTGAGGTGAGAGTGTTCCATGTCAATTCCACTGCCACAAGGGAATACGAGGTTTACTCTTGTCTCTTAAAGAGGGATTGAGAATAAGCACTGAAGCCTTCATGACCAAATAGCAACAGCATAACAATGATGAAGGCAAAGTCCTGTGCCAAGCTCTTCACATTGATTTTATCATATTTAAGTTTCCAGAAGTGCTATTTTTGTTGCCCCCTCTATGCAGGAGGACACGCAGGTTCACAGGATTTAAGTGGCCTTCTGAAGACCACAGAGCCAGTAAGCAGCAGAGAGGGCCAAGGGGTTGAGAAGAGCAGCCACGGACAGGAGAGAAAATGTGCCAAAGACACACGAGTTACAGGGCTGTGACCCAGAACACAAAGAACCAATACTCAGCCATAAGGATGGACAACTGGGTAAGGGATGGGCCAGACACCTTGCTAGAACCTCACCAAAGATGACATACACAGTGAAAAAGCAAATGGAAAGATGCTCCGCGTCCTAGTCATCAGGGAAATGGAAATTGAACAATGAGATTCCACTGCACACCTATCAGAGCGGCCAAAATCCAGAGCACCGACAACACCAAGTGCCGGCGAGGACGCGGAGCGGCGCGAACTCTCCTGCACTGCTGGTGGGAACGCAGCTGGTGCAGCCACTTGGGAAGACAGCGTGGTGGTCTCTGACAAACTGAACAGACTCGTGGGACCCAGCAGTCACGCTCCTGGTGTTTACCCAAAGGAGCTGAAAGCTGATGTCCACACAAAACCTGCACATGAGTGTTTATTATCGTTTTATTCAGAATTGCCAAAACTTGGAAGCAACTAAGAAGCACTTCAGTGAGTGGATGGGTAAATAAACTGTGGTTCACAGACAGTGGAATGTTATTCACTAAAAAGGAACAGCTGCCCTGGCCGGTAGCTCAGCTGGTTAGACATCAGCCCAATATGCCAAGGCTGCAGGCTCCATCCCCACTCAGGGCACATACAGGAACCAACCAATGAGTGCAGCAATAGGTGGAGCAACAAGTCCATGTCTCTCCTCTCTCTCTCTCTCTCTCTCTCTCTCTCTCTCTCTCTCTCTCTCACACACACACACATTAATAAATAAAAAATAAACAAATGAGCTGTCAGGCCATGAAGAGACAGGGAGGAACTGAAATGCATGATTGAGTGGAAGAAGCCAATCTGAAAGGCTGGGCGACATCTGGAAAAGGCAGCGCTGTGGGGACAGTGAAGACCATGGTGGCCAGGGGCTGGGGGGAGGGACGGGAAGGGGGGCAGAGGATTTTAGGGCCGTGAAACTACTCTGTGTGGTACTATGATGGTGGGCACATGCCATTACACATTGTTCAGCCCCACAGAACGTACAACCCTGAGGGCGACCCCAGTGCACACCGTGGGCTCTGGGTGATGATGATGTGTCAAAATGTGTCCATTAATTGTAAAAACTGTACTATTCTGGTGGGAACTTTGGCCATGGAGAAGACTGTACATGTGTAGAGTGGGGAGTATGCGAGAAATCTCTGTACCTTCCTCTCGATTTTGCTGTGAACCTAAAACTGCTCTTAAAAAGTCGTCTTTTAAAGAGACAGACTTGGAACAGTGGTCAGTCCTGGGAACTTCCTCCCATTCCCTTGTCTGAGCCTGCACACCACACACACCAGCATAAGAGCATGTGCATTGCACACTCAGTTACATGTACATGTGTGCACACTTGGACATACATGTGAGCACTTGCACACGTTTCTATATACTAGCACATATGTGTGTCCACTTGCACATATAAGTGCACACACGTGTGTACACCTACATCATTGGGCATGCATGTACACAGTGGTACATTCATTTACATAGTCACATTTGTGCACATGTGTACATGTCAACCTGTTATGTGTGCACATACAGTTACACTGTATGGCACACACTCTGATACATGCACACTCACGTGTGTATGCATATGCTCACACATGTGTACACACATCTGTCCTCCCATGCTGTCCCCATATGGTCCCCATCCTGTCCTCGCATGCTATCCCCCCACGTCCCCATACTCTCCCATGCTGTACCTCCACGGTCCCCACACCCTCCCCGGCACTGTCCCTGTGATGTGTAGGGACCTCATAGCCTGGCCACCCCTCTGGGCCCCACAGCTTTCTCATTCTGCGCGCACAGATGCGGAGCCGCCCAGCGCCAGGCACGCACAGGAGCCCGGGAGGGACTAGCCCGCGCTCCTCTCGGGCCACTGCAGGGCCCCTGAGCCCTCACGGCTGGGAGCACCGCCTGTCAGGAGTCAGGGGGACACTGTCTGGGGCACACCAAGGCTGGTCCCTCGCCTCCCTCCCTCCCCAGCCCAGGGCCCCTCCCCTGAGGAGCTGTGCGTCAGGTCGGGACCAGCCGCACTCCACGGCAGGACAGCCAGCCACCAGCCAGGCCACCCAGCACAGCCCGCCTCCTCTCCCGGCAGCTGCCTGGGGCTCGCCAGGCGGGACTTCGGCGGGGCCCCGCTTACCTGAGGATGACATACATGACGAGGCAGTTCCCCAGCAGCCCCCCGACACACACAGCCAAGTAGAGCCCCACGATGGTGACCTTGAGCCCGAGGGGCAGGAAGGCCCCGTGGCTGACATTGAGGAGCAGGTCAGGGGGCAGCAGGCTGTGGTTGGGGCTCACGAAGCCGTCCTGCAGGTCGCTGCTGTAGAGCTCCCCGGGCGGGGTGGGGAACAGGCACTCCATGCTGCTGTCTGCTGCACAGCCACTCGGAACCTGGGAGGCACGGGGACACGTGACCACAGCGCCTGACGCCCACCCAGCTGAGGCCTCCAGCACCATGTGCTGGCCCAGCAGGCACGTGAGTCCCCCGTGGGCAGCCACAGTCCCAGAGGTGCATGCTTGCCCACAGGGACACAGGCCCACACATGTGCACACACAGGGACACACAAAGCACAGAGCCATGCCTGCCAACACAGGGACACACAAGCACACAAATGTGCATACACAGGGGCACAGGCACATATGCAGACATGAAGCACAGACAGGGACACACAGAGAACATGTGTGCACACACAGGCACAGTTTCATGTGGTCTGCAGACCCCCACATGGGACGTGTGGGTATAGGTACACACCAGGACATGATTCCCCCACAGGAACTCCTGCACATGTAGCTGCCCCGTGTGCTCACAGGCACAGGGACACATGGGCGCGCACGCACACGCACACACACACACAGATGCCCAAGCCTGCCTTCCTGCGCACACAGGCACAAAAGGGACCAGACATGCCCAGGAATACCTGAGACAAGGACACAGGGGGCACGAGCACAGCTTCCACCCGCCCCACCCTGAGCGCAGCCGGCTGGTGGCAGGTCACCCCACACCCACAGCCACAGCCACAGCCACAGCCACAGCCAGTGGGCAGGCTTACCTCGGCACCCCCGGGGAGCTGGGGCCGCGAAGACCTGGCCCTGGCCTACGAGCAGCCGCGGCTCCTGCCTGAGCAGCCGGGGTCTGGCCGGGGCTGCAGCAGAGGCAGCGGCTCCTCCTCAGCAGACGCCAGAGCAGCCACAGCCGCAGGAGCGGGCGGGAGAGGCTGCCGCTGAGGGGGCGGGGCTGCGCAGGCTGGAGGAGAGGCTGCAGAAAAGGGGTCACCAGGCTCCTCACTGGGTGGGACAGATACAAGGACCAGGGCACACATTTAGAGATGAATGACAGAGCCAGGCTCAGGCACAGACCCAGGGACACAGATGCAGACAGGAAGGTAGACAAAAGGACAAACACGAGGACACATGGGGACTCAGAACAGGCACATAGGGACAGACACGCACACCACAAGGACACAGAGACACACGGCATGGGACAGAGACACGAGGAAGTGCACATGAAACACACGACTGGGACATAGCTATGGGGCCGTGTCTCACATGCAGATGTGGCTGGGATGGGCTCAGACTGCCTGTTTGAGGCTCCCCAGGGACCTGAGCCACAGCGGGCCAGCAGGGGGCCGGGGGCCCCTACTTGGCCAGCCACGAGTGGATCAGTCTTGTCGTCAACAAGCAGGATACCTGGACTCTCCTGTGTGTACCTACTGTGTGCCCACATGCCTCCGGGCTCCAAGCCAGCACACACATGAGCTCACCCACCCGCACCGCACCTGGCCATAGCTCTCAGCATCACCTTGTGCAGCGAGAGCGTTAGGACTCGGAGGTGGGAGGCCGCCTGTCAAAGCGGCAGAGACAGGGTTCGAACCCAGGCCGTCTGTCACTCTGAGACACACTAAGGAGGTCTGCGCCACAGCTGGGCCCCAGAGAGCATCTGAGTCTCATTCTCTCATGGCCTGGCCTCAGCAACCAACAGCTGACAGCCCCCCCCCCGGGGGGGTTCCTCCTAACACTGGGGTCTCATGCCATGTCGGGAACCCCTCAGCTGAGTCGTCAGCCCCACCCAGTCATGGGGTCAGTCTTCCTGCACAGGCTCTGCCCACACATCCCAGACCCTGTCTGAGCCTCCGTCTCCAAGGTGGGGACGTGGTTGCTAGGTGACTGGTGCAGCGTCGCTAGGATACCTGGGGGATCAGGAGCGGACAGAGTGAGCAGATGCCTCAGGACTCAGCATCCCAAGCTGTCCCCCAGGACCTGTCTGCATCTTTGCAGCAACCGACTCCGGGACATGTGTGGACTTGGGCACAACATACAGGCTCACACGTCTGCAAACAGGCACATGGGAAACACACAGACATGGGCACAGACACTCGCAGGGATGCACAAACACCTGGGCCACACACATGCAAACCCATACCCATGTGCATGTGAGGCACATGGTTAGACATGAGAGAACAGGCAGACAGAAGGTAAGGACCTTAGACACCTGGGCTACACACATGGGCACCATCCTCTCCAGGGGAAGCTTGGTCCTGCTGACCTCAGAACCCAAGAGGCTCACCTCCTACAGCTGCCCCTGGCTAGGCTCACCACGGTCTCAGCAGCCAACCCTAGTCCCTCCTGCATCCAGGGAACCTCTATGGGAAGACAGGGGGCGGGGTGGACAGTCCTTTAGTGGAGCCTGGGGGTGGGGTGCACGCTCGGAATCTAGGGGCAGAGACTCCTAGTTCACCCTCACCCAGGAGGCCAGAGCAAGCGGGCAACAATGGGGGCCAGTCGGCCGCCTCCTGCAGAGGCCGTACTTCAGCCGAGACCCCGCTCCACAGCCAGGGCGGTCCCCTGCTCCCGCGGCTCAGGCCCTCAGCTCCCAAGAAGGCACCATCCTGGGCCCAGCGCCCACAGCCCTCAGGACACATCCACGAGTGGAGGCGAGAGCGGCACAGGCACTGTGGCAGCCACCGACACTTGAACAAATTATGACTGAAAGCACTAATTTGGGCCCAACATAAACTGTGGGGTGAGCGTATGAATTAATGAATTCCAGAGTAAACTGATGGGTGCATGAACGAACTACAGAATCAACTGAGACGTGAATTGGTTATAGAAGAGTATGAAATTAACCAACACAAATAGATTACAGAAACCCAGGAGCCAGAGGTTTAGGGTTCAGCAAAACCCAGGTCTGATCTTGTGGGACCCCTGGGACCCCAACCTTGCCCTGGGAGGAGTGAATGGTCGTTGGTGCTGCCCCATGTCCAGTCTGGGAACTCCTGCGGTCGTGGGGGGCGGGCCATGTGGAGGGAAAGGGCTCAGGGCCAAGGTCTGTAGCTGCCAACTTGCCCTCAAAACTGGCCGCCAAACACCGCCCAGCCGGCCCCCTCCGTGTACTTGGGGCCCCCGAAGGAAAGACGGCTCCGGGGACCAGAAAAGTTGCCGTCACCACTTGGACAGGCGGGGCGGCTGCGGGGATCAGGTGCGACTGGTCCGCTCACCGGGCCCAGGGTTTTGCCCCCGGCCCCCCCCGCCCCGCCCCCCGTGCTAGGGGCCACTGGCGGCGGCCGGGCTTGGGGAGGGGCGGGGCTCCCCGTTGCCAGGCAACCGCGCGTCACAGGCCCCAGTGAGTACCGGCTTTGTCGGAGGCTCAGACTCCAGAAGCCAAAATGTACGGGGTGTCCGAAAGGGGAGCGGGGCAGGACCTGCCCGGGGTCTGGGGCCTGGGGCGCGATGGGCTGGACCCCGGGAAGGGAGGAGCCCTGGAGGGGAGACCGATCGACCCTGGTGAGCCCTCCCCCTCTATCCCCTCCTCCGTCTAGACCAGCGGGGGACAGACCAGGAAGATGGGTCTCCCAGAAGCAAGCCAGTGTCCATTTGGCTCTGAGCCTCCCCTGGGGTTCCAGCCCTCGGTGACTGGAGCCCAGCGAGGGCCCCAGCGTCGCAGGGAGGGTCTGCCAGGCCTCCGAGAGGGTCGCACCTGGTCTCCAGCCTTGGGTCTCAGCGTTGTCTCAGCGGACAGAGAAACGGCCCGTGGGCAGGAGTGCCATTTCCTGAAACCCCCAGAGGAACAGAAAGTTCTAGCAGGACTGATGGAGAGGCTGAGGGGGTGCTGCTAGGCTGGACCGGGGCGGAGGCTGGAGGCGCGGGACGTAAGGCGGGCTCCGGGGTCTAGAGGCGGGTGGCCGATGCCCTACGGACTACGTGCCGGCACCGATGCCCGGTCTTTCTCCCTTAGCGACACCTAGGATGCCACCCCCGGCCGCAAAGGAGGCCGGGAGCAGGGACCCGCGGGAGAAGGCCGGGAAGGGTGCGCAGAGCGCAGAGTCCCGTGAGAAGCGCGCCAAGGGGGCCCCCGCAAGAGAGCCCCCCAAGCCCGGCTGGGCTCTGTCCCTGGAGGGGCTGGAGGCCATGAGCCCCCAGCAGTGCCACCGCCACCTGCTCTTCGGGGACTTGCTTGAAGACGTGGGTGCGGCCGCCTCCATCTTCCCGCGCGAATCAGCGGAGTTGGGGTACCGGATGCCCGACCCGCGGGCGTGGACGCAGTCACAGGAGCCGCCGCCGGCGCGCCAGGACCGGCTGCTCGGCGTCCTCAAGGCGGCGGAGGCCCGCGGCCGGGTCCGCGCCCTGCGGCTGCGCTACACCTACATGCGGGTCAGGGGCCCGGGCCGGGGCGGGCCGGGGCGGGGCGGGGCGGGGCGGGGAGGGGTGGAGACGGCTCAGACGGAGGGGGTGGCGGCGGGGCCCTGCGGGGGGAGTCGGCAGGGCAGACTCTGGGGCTCAGAAACCCCCACGCGGCGCCCCGACCCGCAGGCGGAGGAGATCTCGCTGCTCATCCAGCGGCAGAAGTCCGCGCGCGCCGCCATCCGGCTGGAGCTGTTCCTGCCGCCGCAGCTGAAGCCCACGCGGATCCCGGACCCGCTGGACCGCCAGGAGGTGCCTGCCGGCCCGGGAAGGGGCGGAGGGGGGCCGCCCACCGCCCGGCACACCTGGCGCCAGCCCCTCTCCCGCAGCGGAGGCGCGTGGAGGCCATCCTGGAGGAGAAGGTGGACAGCAGGAACTTCCTGCGCTGACTGGCCTGGCGCAGCGCTCCCACCCCGCCTCCCGCATAAAGTTCTCGTTCTCCAAGGCCTGCTGGTCTCTGTGCTCCCCCTGCAGGCCCCGGGGGGGGGGGGGGTGTGGAGGGGGTCACAGAGTGGGTATCAGGTCGACAGGGACAGGGACACCCTAACCTGACAGACCAGGCTGTCCCCCGGCAGCAGAGGGGACAAGAGCCTGGCTCGCAACAGGCACGGCTACACGGGAGAGAGAGGGCAGCCCGACGCACCCCAGGCTGCAGGTCACCCCACGGGTTCAGAGAGCAAGTGACTGCACACCCAGGGCCGCCTTCGGAGCGCAGCGGGCTGGGCGGTCCCTGGGAGAACCAGAGGTGGGGAGGGAGGGGGACCAGCCCCCGCGCCCTCTGGCTTTCCTTTCCATCCTGAATGGCCACCTCTGCCCTGTCCATCTCCCTGACCAGCGCACCACACACACACACACACACACACACACACACACGCACGCACGTGCACGCGCGCGCACACAAGCACGCACACTGCCCCTGTCCCATTTGGATAAACCCACGTCCTGCAAATCTTCTAGATTCTGAGAGCCTCCAAGTTTCTGGACAGACCTTGGAGAATACTCTTGCTGTTTGCAGAGCCCAGGACTTCCCTCGGCCACCCTCCACCCCCCTCGCTACTCCCAGACTGCAGTGGGGGCTTCAGAGACCCACAAGCTCCACCCCTAGGGGCCCTCCCCACCTCCAATAGGCTGCAGCGCAAAGATCCTGGAGGGGTGCATTCTTTACTCCCCCTAGGTCAGAGCTGGGGTCTGGCAAGGAAGCTTGCTCAGTGGTCACTATCCCTCCCTAGCCCAGCTCAGGATGGGGACCGCTGCAGGTGACCCGGGCCCTCTGTGCCCTCAGCAAGCCCTTCCCCCGCAATGACCCTTTGCCCTCTCTGAGCTCTTGCTGCCTTTGGCCTGGATCACACCCAGGACTGTGTGTGGAGCTGGAGTCTGGAAGCTCTGGGAGGGTGGAGAGTTCCGTCAGTGCTGGTGGGAGGGAGGTGTTCAGGAAGGAAGAGGGAAGGAGGAAGGAGGGACGGACAGGGAGGCATTCTGTCGAGGAGTGGTGGCCACTCACACCCTGACATGCACTGGACGGCAGCCAGCCTGGCTCCGCTGGCCCAGCCCCCTGTCATCGGGACCCCAGCGTTCTGTCTCCTGAGGACGTGCTGAGGGCCTAAGATGAGTGCGTGTGTTTGTAAAAGCACATCTCATTTCATCACTTCTCTGGGCCTCCATTTCTTCATCTCTAAAAAGGAGGCCTCAGGAGCTCCGCTGGGCGCCATGCCCTCCACACAGCGTTACTCCACCAGGGAGGGCACTGCCCTAGGCAGGCACCAAGGGCAGAAGGACAACACAGACATGCCAAGCCCCAAGAAGGCCAGCAACAGAGTCGCCGCACAGACGGCTGTACACCACGTGTCAAGCTGGCACACAGGCCCCCTTTGACCTCCATGCCAAGGAGGGGACCCCAGGTCTGCAGAGGAGGCCAAGGAAAGCGGCCCAGAAAGGTGCCTGGGCCTGGAGGCGGCGGCTGCTATGCGCAAGCATGTGGACTAAGACTCAATGTCGGGGGGCTGTGAGGGACCAGGCGGTTCCCAGGGCAGCAAACTTATGCTCTGGACAGCGGGTCCTGGGTTCGAATTCCACCTCCACCATTAACTTTTTTTTAAATATATTTTTATTGATTTCAGAGAGGAAGGGAGAGGGAGAGAGAGAGAGAAACATCAATGATGAGAGAGAACCATTGATGGGCGGCCTCCTGCAGGCCCACACTGGGGATGGAGCCACAACCCGTGCATGTGCCCTTGGCCAGAACTGAACCCGCTGGCAGACACTCTATCCACTGAGTGAGTTTCTGCCCATGCCTCCGTGGAACATGGGGACCCTCTACAGAGACAGACTCCCCAGAGGAGGCACAGGACACCCAGAAAGACCGAGGCAAGGGGATGGAGAGCAGGCCCAAGGGCCAGAGGACACGGGGAGTGGCTCAAAGGGCAAAGAGGTTTGCACACCCGCAGCCAGCTGCCACACATTTCTCAGGAGGGCGGAGCTGCTGCACCAAGGGATCAGCCTGGCGGAGTGGCCTTGGCCAGTACTGGCCTGTCTTTGTGGGACCTCCGGTCTGACAGGCCCTCGGCCTCTGCCCCTGTCCTAGCCAGCCTGTCAACATGGCAGCCAAGCTCCCTGGGCCCACGGCATCACGAGGCACCCCAGGCTCTAGGGCCCTGTCGCCCTCTGCCCCCTCCCCTGCCTCTTCATCTCTCACCCAGGACAGGCAGTCTGCTCCAGGGCCGGTGGGTCACACCCTGCGAGGCCCAGGGAAGAGTGGTGTGAAGTCTCCACTTCCCTTCACACCTCGGAGGTCTGGGCGCCTGTCACAGGAGGACCTGTGCAACCGGAAGTCGTCGTGTGAGCAGAGCCCAGCATCAGGAGCTGAGCAGGCCGCCGCCTGCAGGGGACCCGCTGAGACCCGGGTCACACCGCGCAGGCCCACCGCCACGCTCCAAAACCTGGCTGGGATAGGAACTGAACTACCAGCTGTACCAGCTCAGAATACCAGCTGCCCGGCGGGCGGGCGTGGCTTTAAACTGTAGGACACCTTGGGGCAACATGAGGGGTTAGAAGGCACTCAGCCCAAGGCCCCACGCGTAGGGACATTTGATGACTCCAGATGCAAGAACCCATATCCCTCCCCGGCACCGCGACCCAGGGCCCCTGCCCCTTCCTGGTAACCCCCTACATCACGGAGATAGGGGCTCCTACCCTCCTGTTACTGGGGGCCGCCTGGGAGAGGCGGGCAGAGTAACGCGGGGTCCTGGCGCGGTAGCCCAGCTCTCTGGCTCCGCTTCGGGCCCGCGCCTCGGGGCGCCAGGGCAGGCAGAGCCAGGTGGCCGCTGAGCAGAGCCAGGCACGACCACACCCCCGGCCGCTGCAGAGCCAGCCCAGGCCGCTCAGGGGCCACAGGCCCACGGCGGCACCGCACCTTCAGCCGCTGCCCTGGCGACGGGCGTGGGGACCGCGGGCCGGGCCGCCGGGCGGGGGCTGGGAGGAGGGAGGGGCGGGGCCCCGGGCGCCGACCGAGCGAGGAAGTGCCGGCCCCGCGCTTTGGGGAAGTGCGGCAGGCGCCTGCGCACAGCACCCCGCGCCCGGCCGCGGCGATCGGCGGGACCGCGGACCTCGGAGCCGGCCGGTGAGTGCGCGCCGGTGGCGCCGGGACCCTGGCCCTGCCCTGCGGCCGGGGTGTGCGGGCGGGAGCAGGCTCCGGGGCTGCACCCCAGGACTCCCGCGGCGGGGTCCACGTGGACCCTGGGCCGCGGAGGGACCGGAGTCCACCCCCACGCGCGGGGGGAGGGGGTGCTACCACCGGGTTCCCCTTTTCTGCAGCTCAGAGCCTGGGGAAGCGATTGCGCAAAGGGGGGCCGGAAGAACCCAGGTTTCCGTGCCTCCCGCCCCCCTCGGCCGGCGGGGAGGGCGGAGGCGGGGCACCCCGTGGGCCCCGCTCTGTCGGACGGCAGCTCCTCAGACCCGCGAGGCGCAGAGGAGGCGCTGCCCCCGAACCGAAAGGCCGGGCCGGCCGCGCTCCGGACCGCGGGAACCCCCTCCGCCGCGGCGGCGCACCCCCTTCGGCAGCCGGGGAGGCCCAGACCGAGCCTGGCCCTCCCGCTCCCGCCGCCTTTGGGTCGCTGGTGAGTGGGGCGCCCTGGCGACTTCCTGGAGGTAGGGTGGGGGCTCAGGTCCCTGCCAAAGGCGACAGGTTTCCCAGGCCAGACCCTCCCGCGAAGTGAGTCCCCGCCCCACGGGGAAGGGGGCTGGGGCGAGGGTCTCCGGGTTAATTGGCCTTGGAGGAGCCAGTCCGGGGCTCCCCCACCAGCCTAATGTGTTGGGGGGGGGGGGGGGGGGCAGCAGATAGGAAAGGTACTGAGCGGATCCGGAGGGAATGGAGCTCGAAGGTGATGGCAAGTCTACCTAGAGGGTACACTGGCTGCCTGTCCAGCCTCTTTCATCCCAGAATTGGGGGGGGGGGGGCCTTCAAGGGGTTCGGGAAGGGGAAGGAGCCTCCTCCAAAGGCCAGGGTGAGGGGCGGAACCCCAGCCGGGAGAGAGGAGGCCCAGGGCCTCCCGCCTGGACCGCGGGAACGTGTCCCCCTTCGGCCCCTGGCCCTGCCCCTCCGAAGGGCCTCTCCAATGCTGAGCACAGGTACTGGGGGGGGACAGGACGAGGCCCTGCCCCCACTAGCGGGCGGGGGTGCCGAGGAGGAAGAGCAGCTCAGCCTGGGGAAGTCACAGCAGCCTGGGGTACAGCCGGGCCTCGGAGGTCGCCACACCCTTCCTTTCCCTGGAAACCTGGCCCCGAGGGGAAGGCTGTGGCTGCTGCTTGCCCATCTGCCTGCTGGGAGCCCCTAGGACCAAGTTTGAACCCTACCCTCTACCCTGCCCTGACCTCAGGGCTGTAAGGGGCTGAGGCCCCAGGGGACCCTGTGCCAGGCCCTGGAGACGGGTGCCCTGAGCATGTGCGCGTGCTGTCACCTGCACCTCACCCAGGGGCCAGGCCCGGAGGGAGCCTGCTCCAGAGCTGCTGGCTTGGGGACCGCAGGGCCTGTCCTAGAGCATCCACCTCCCTCCTGGCCAACACGGACCACAAAGGATTAAAGATTCTCAGCTGAGTGATGAGAAAATCAAATGAAGCCAAGTTTTGCGCCTCCTGCGGCTGAGACAGGTGGGGGCGGGGGTGCAGGAAGGTTTGCGAGGCAGATGAGCAGGGGCTCCCCAGGCCTGTGGGCCCTCGCCTGGCCAAGGTGAGCGCAGGCAGGGCCCGTGGTGGGGAGACGTTCAAAACTGCCTCCCGGGTGCTGATTGGCTGCCCTGCGCTGTCGCTCTCGAGGTGCAGTACTTGGGGATCCACAGTCGCCCCCCTGGAGACACATGAGGGCTGCCTGGCTCGAGCCTTCAGCTCGCCCCACCCCACCCCCGCACTCCCTGCATAGAAAGTGCTGCGGACACTGAGACACACCCCTTGCCTCCCCCCCCCCCCTACCCTGCAGTTCAGCTAGGGAGCAGGACACCCCTCCCCCCACACGTGCCCGCTCTGTGGCAAGGGAGGCCGGGAGACCTGGGCAGTAAGTGGCCAGCTGGGGTTCGGGGCTACCAGGGGCCACGTCGTTGAGGACAGAGGAGCGGGGGGCCCACGGCAGAAAGCTCGAGGCTGTCCTCACCATGAGCCCCACTCCCGTGCCCTTTCCCACTCAGACCCCTCATGCTGCAGGCATGGTCGGCGCCCCTTGCTGAGTCCCAGTGAACAGGGCATTGCTGTGGGGCCCCCGGGCAGATCTGGATTCCTGGTGGGAAGCAACCCTACTCCCCCCCCCCCCCCCCCCATACACAACCTCCACAGAAAACCCAGGACGCAGGGAGCTGGGATAGGGTTCCGCCTGCCTAACCGCCATCCCTGTGCACCGACCTGCCAGCCCCAGACTCTGGGGCCCGTCCCCTCGGGAGGGGCCAGGAGCCGGAAACCAAGAAAGAGGAACCCCGGCTTCCGGCTTCCCGGGGACCGAGCAGATGGGGGCCCCGAGCCTCCCACGGAGCCCTTCCAGCCCTCGTGTAGGCTGGGGCGAGGCTGCAGGCAGGGGAGCAGGCCCTGCGGGGCTCCAGGAAGGAGGGAGGCAACTCCCGAGACCCCTCCCGGGAACCTCAGGACTGGGGTCTCGGGTTCTCTGAGAACCTCGGCCTCTCCTCAGACCCCAGGTTGTGCTCAGGGTCCCGAGCCGGCACCACGGAGCCCGAGCGACGACCTCCACCCACCCATGCCCACCGCGCATGAGGCCGGGAAGCAGGTGCACCTCCTCCCCGCCTCGCCCGCTCAGGGACTGGGGGGCAACAAGGAATTGAGGGACCCTCCAGCACCAGGGAGGCTGGCCACCTGTGACTGAGGCAGCCCGTCTCCCCCAGCACACAGGGCCAGAGGAGGCAGACCAGCCTCCCTCCATGTCCAGTCATGCGGGGGCCCCGGCTCCCCCCAGCCGCAACCCCTGCTGCTTGTGCTGGTGTTGCTGTTGCAGCTGCTCCTGGTACGTGGGGGTGGGGGTGGGGAGGGGTGGGCTGAGCAGACCTGGGCCCGAGACCCCACTCCCTAACCCTCATGTGGCTTCTGAGGCGTCACCCGCAGGCGGGACACCTCTGCCACCCACAGCACGGACCCGGGGCTGTTGGGTCCTGGTGGCTGGTAGCCAGTGCCCCGTGCGCCCCTGTCTTTTACTCAGCACACGCTTACTGACGCCACTCACAGCCTGGCCTGCCGACCCACAGGCTGTCAGGTGGAGGGGGCTGAGCAGAGACCTGGCCTGGAGACGATGGGGACAAACCTCCAGAGCAGCTGCTGGAGCGGGCCTGGGCCTCCGGGTCGTCCCCGGGGCTTGGTCGGCATCTGGGGAAGCTGTTTGAGTTTGTGTGCCTTTCAGAGCCTGCCCCCCCTCAGGCCTCCAGCCCTAAATTGTTGAGTGGACAGCACTGCGGGGAACCAGAGGGGGCGGCTGACCTGTGAGCAAGCGAGGCTGGAGCCCAGACCCAGGGTGGCTGAGGTGGGCTGGGGTGGGAGAATCTGAAGAGTTAGGACTCACTGCGAGTTTGGCTTTGGAGGCCAAGGGCGGGTTTGGGGTCAGGCGGGCACCACGGGTGCGGAGTTCCGTGTGGACACTTTGGTGTGAGGTGTCCATAGCCAGGCATGGGTTTGGGAGCCAGAGGGGAAAGACAGGCTCCTCGGGAGAATCAGGAGTCACCCCCACTCCATCAGTGGGGCCTTGGGAAGAAAGTGGGTGAGGTCAGGCGGGGGGGTACCAGGAGCCCGTGAAGGCCCAAAAGCAAGAAGACAGCGGAGGTCCTGGGTCAAACGGAGCTGGAGCGGCCATGGCCCGGGGCGGGGGCGAAGGAGCAGACCCTGGGGCTGCCACCTGCGGTGGGCTCACGGGTGCTGAGAGCCCCAGGCCTCATGTCCACACGTGCCGCGTGTCCGTGTTCACGCATGGGCCCGCGTGTCTGCCATCAGGAGTGAAGGGCGGCGGCCAGCGTGGCGGGCTTCCGGGGAGAGCAAGCTGCAGCCCCTCCCCAGCTGCGAAGCCTGGTGAGTCTGGGGCCGTGAGCACCTGTGGGCGGGGGAGTCTGGGGGGGCGGCACGACCTTGACGTGGCGGCGGGTGCCCCAGCAGCACGCCGAGCCCTGAGGAGGCGCAGAGCTGGGCACAGTCCTTCGACAAGCTGATGCACAGCCCCGCGGGCCGCAGCGCGTTCCGGGCGTTCCTGCGCACGGAGTACAGCGAGGAGAACATGCTCTTCTGGCTGGCCTGCGAGGAGCTCAAGGCCGAGGCCAACCAGCATGTGGTGGACGAGAAGGCGCGGCTCATCTATGAGGATTACGTGTCCATCCTGTCCCCCAAGGAGGTGAGCCTGGACTCCCGCGTCCGGGAAGGCATCAACAAGAAGATGCAGGAGCCGTCCGCACACACGTTCGACGACGCACAGCTGCAGATTTACACGCTCATGCACCGGGACTCCTACCCCCGCTTCCTCAGCTCCCCCGCCTACCGTGCCCTGCTGCTCCAGGGGGACCCCCAGTCCTCTCATGAGGCCTAGGCCGCCCCCCGTGGGCAGAGACTCAGGTCGCCTTCCCCACGTGGCAGCCGGTGTCGGCACACCGGGCCCAGCACCCTGAGGGCAGGCCAGGCGCTCTCCCCACCCAAGGGGCTAGTGCCCTGAGGTCCTGCTAACGGCAGGGGTGCTGGCCGGCCAGGGGCTCCTGCCTGGTGAGGGGCGGACCCTCCAGGAGGCATCTCGGACCCACCAGCCTCGAGAGGCCCGGGGCCTGGAGAAGTGGCTGTGATGGGAGAGGCCGCTGCACTGTCCGGTGCGGGACTTGGCCAGGCCTTCCCGCTGGAGCGGTCTGCTCCCCGGACTCAGACCCGGAGCCTCCGCATTAGGCTCCAGGTGGCAGGACCCAGTTTCTCTCTTCTATGTTCATTAACTTTGAATCTGGAAACGTGTCCTCGCTGTATTTTATAAGGAAAAAAAGTTTTCGTATTTATCTCCATTCCACCTCCCCCCAACATAGGATATCTTGTTATTGAAGATACTTTTAAAGCAAGCCTCCTCTTTTCCATGTCCAGACCCGGGCAGGAGAGCAGGGGCCCTGTCTGCCCCCCCTCAGTAAGGGCCTGCACAGCGGAGGTGCCGGGCCCCAGCAGGGGCGGCCCCCCAGCGCCTCGCCAGGACCGGCAATGCAATGGCAAGCACTGCCCAAGCCTCGGGTGGGCAGGGTCCTGGAACGCCTCAAAGGTCACCCCAGAGACTGGCCTGCAGGGGCAGTACCCATGGGGTGGACCCTCCCTGAGGGTCCCCAGTGCCAGACACTGTTAATTCTGCTGTCTCAGGATGTGCTGGCCACTCGTCCCTGAATTTCTGGGACACAGAGGGGTTCGATGCTGCATGTGGTCCCAGGCGCTGAGCTAGTTGGGGGTCCAGCCCCCGCCCCACCCCCCATGCCTCCCAGAGCAGATCGGGGTGAGGACTGGCTGTCGGCAGGGCTGCCCGCCGGCTCGCCCTGGGCCCCGAGCAGCAGTGCCTGGGGAGGAGACCGGGTCCTCTGTGTGCCCAAGGCCCCCTCCACCCAGTGCCTCCAGCTCTGCTCCCCCAGGGCCACGCCCGTTCCCTGGCCCCGGGAAGGAGGGCTGTCCCCAGCGGCAGTGGGGAACCCAACTCACAGCTCCAGCCCTGCGCAGCCACCAGAACCCAAAGCCAAGGGCAGTGTGGTGGCAAAAAGAAACATTTAATAGTCTGGAGAAAGGTGCGCTGCAGATGGGGGGGGGGGGCAGGTGTCTGCCTTCTGGGGACAGCCGGGAAGGCACAGGCAGGGCTCCAGAGAGGCTGTGTCCACAGGAGGCGAGGAGGGGCGGCCAGCGCTGGCCGCCGCTGCAGGCACATCTGCACGAGGGCTCAGCAGAACTGCAAGGAATGGGGGCACTCGGCATCGGTGACCCTGAGGGCGGGAGGCGGGGGCGGGCAGGTCTCCACCACCCTCAGCAGAGCTCCCGGAGGCTGGTGAGCCGGGCTGTCCCCCAGTTCACACCGTGCCGACCCCACACGGGCTAGAGCACCCACCCAGAGGAAGGGGCCCGGGCTCACCCACGTACCTTCCAGCGGTTCCCACACTCATTGCAGACAACAAACGTGGTCATCGGCTCATCGGAGCTGCGGGTCTGCACCTGCGGGAGGACGTGGTGAGGCCCCGCAGCAGGTCTTCCCTGGCGTCACCCTGGAAGGCCACCCGTGCTGGCCTCACGCCCCGGGGTCCCTGCGGGTGACGTGCCACGGCCCCCCAGCGACCCCGCCTTCCCGCCACCTCCCGGGTCCACAGCAGCGTGGCCTCCGCGGGTCTGGGTGTGGTTCTGCAGCCGCCGCCAGGCCGCACAGCCCCCCTCGCAATAGCCCTCGGCCCCTCCAGGCAGGGCTGGGCCAGGCCCCCCAACTTTAGTGTCCACAGCAAGCAGGACCCACCCCCCAAGACACTGCTTACTGGGGGGGAGGCCCAAAGGTGACCATCACTCCCTGGCTGGGGCCCTGGGGGCGCACACCTGCGTGTAGGTGCAGTTCTTCTTCCTGCACTTGCTGCAGGTGAACAGGTCTGTCTGGGTGCCCCCGGTGCGGGCCATCTGGTGCTCCCGGATGGCCTCCTTGGTCATGGCCTTGCGGATCTCCTTCAGCTCGTCGCTGGCCATCTCCTGGGGGAGGGGGTGCTTAGCTGTGCAGCCAGCTCCGCAGGGCAGCGCCCCCCGCCACGGGGAGGGCAGGGGCGCACCTCCGACGTCATCACCGCGATCTGCTGGGGCGTGATGGTGCCGCACAGCACGTTCCGTCGCAGGTCAGGGTTCTTGGCGTCCTTGAGGTTGGCGATGCGGCTCCGCACACGGTTCTTGTACTTCATGTCCGTGTTCCCCACGTCCCGGAAGATGCGTGCGGGCATTTAAGGACCCGCTGTAGGCTGAGGTTGCTGGCCACCCACCGCACTGGGCCAGGGAGGGCCTCCGGGGGCCACCAGGGTAAGGGCTGGGCTGGGAAGAGGAGCCGGCACTCTGGGTCAGTCTGCCCCCCCGGTCAGGTGGTGAGCTGAGGGGCTGCTGGGGGCCCACCTGGACCCAGTCCTGGCTGGGTCCCAGCTGCAGGTTCAAGGCCAGGCCGCACCAGCAGGCAGAATCAGTCCTCAGCAGGCTCAGGGATGAGCCTACCTCGTCACCCAACAGCCTGGCAAAGGCGCCAGGACAGTGGCCGCCAGGGGGAGCTGGGCCTGGTGACACCCCTGGACCCCAGCCGGAAGCCCCGCACAAAGGATATACTCCTCGATCTGGGCCGACAGGCTCTCGCAGTCTGCACTGACGGCTGCGTGGTCACCTGCAGGAAGCAGCTCTCTCCAGCCGCCCGCCGGCTCCACCCCCCCTCGGCCGCCCAGCACCAGGTGGCAGCAGTGGGCTGGGGACCAGCTGTCCAGCGGGCACTCACGGTCCGTCTGCAGGGCGGCCGTCAGCATCTCCCGGCACTTGTTCCGCACGGCGTCGCCGGTGACCGGCACCGGGGGAAACGTGGTCATCCTCGGGGCCGGCAGCACCCTAGGCAGCTCCAGCCTCTTGCGGCTGGAGAGAGACAGGACCCTCGGACCACGTGAACTCACGAGACGCCGGTCACCAGAAAAGCCAACGTCACAGCCAGTGACCCATGCACCTGCGGTCCAGCGCAGCATGCCCTGGGGTCTGCCCCCCTGTCCAGAGGTAGTGAGGCCTGCTGGGTAGGGCACCCCTGACAGGGCACTAGGGGAACAGCATCACACCCAGGGGAGCCCAGGTCACGGGGCCACAACACCCAACACCATGTGCCAGATCGAGGAGAGGCAGGTGGGGCCGGGAGTCGCCCAAGGCCAGGTGCCCACCAGCATGGCCGCCCTCACAGGGCTAGGAGCCCCAGCCAGGCTGCCTGCCATCCAGGCTGCCTCCTCCAGCCCTCCCTCAGTCTCATGCCGGTCTCATGCCGTGACCCCACAGGGAGGGAGAGGCCGCAGTGAGTGATGCAAGTTCAAGGGTGTGCAACCTGAGAATCAGACCAGGGACGGCCTGCAGCCCGCTCAGGGTCGCAGCAGCTCTTTCAGCCCAGACCCAGCCTCGCCCGCAGTGGGGGGGGGGCTGAGGACAGTGTCTAGAGGAGCTCTGGAAGGGAGGCACCCCGACAGGCCAGGCCTGGCTGCTGGGAGGGTCCCTCAAGAGGCCAGCAAGGCCATGTTCATGTGCCCTCAGCCTGCCCGGGGCGGAAGGCAGCACCTTCATGCTGAGCAGGTGGGCCCCAGGCAGCAGGACGTGGGCGCCGCCTCCCAGGCGCACTACCTGGAGTCCTTGACCTCGGAGCCCTCCTTGGAGGATGACGTGGGCAGAGGCCCGCCCCTCCTCCGGTCCCTGGCTTTGGCATCTGAAGCATCTGCAAGTGCCCAGAAAGGAGGGGTGTGGCTGGCTAGGGGAAGGTAGACCGAAGGGCAGGGCCAGGCCAGGGAGGGGAGCAGATCATCACCAAGGCACAGCCTCAGGCCGCTGGCCAGCCGTCCCCTCCCCCCGCCCCCCAGGCCCTAGTGCTGAGCCTTCCTGCTAACAACCAGCTGGGGCCCTCTCCTGCCCAGCCGCAGACAGATGGCCCCCACACCCACACCGTTCTATACATACCCCCCTAGCAGGCTGCCTGTGGGCCTTTCTGGGGTCCCCCCAGCTGCCTGTCCTGCTGGAGGAGACTGCCATCCACCCACAGTGATTCCTGAGTCCAGTCTCCCTCACACACACACACAGACACACACAGACACACACACACACACACAGACACACACACACACACACAGACACACACACACAGACAGACACACACACAGACACACACACACAGACACACACACACACACAGAGACACACACACAGACACACACACACACAGAGACACACACACAGACACACACACACAGACACACACACAGACACACACACACACAGACACACACACACAGAGACACACACACACACACACACACACACACACACACACACACACACACACACGGTCTCCGCAGGTGAAGCATTTGAACTTGGACAAAGGCGAGGCAGGACAGGCCACTCCCCAGCTGGACCTCGGGCACCAGTGAGGCCCCTCCCCTGAGCACACCCCGCTAGGCTCCTGAGACGCTGGTCTCCCTGGGACCTTCGTGTGGGATGCGGCTCCCACCCGCCACCAGGCCACACGGGCCAGAGGGAGGCCCAGGACACAGGTCTGCGCTCTGCCGGCTGGGGCCGCGCACAGGCAGGAGGGGCTCCGGGCCTGAGGCGGCAGCGGCTCCGTGTCCCCAGGAGGCTGCCCCAACCCCTCTGACCCTCTGAGGGGCAATGCCCCCTTCCTCTCCGCCACCTCCCTCCTCTTCCCTCCTTTTCCTCCCCCTCGGCCCCTCTCCCTCCTCCCCCTCCCTTCGCCCCTGGCTGGGTGGTTCCCTGTCCTCCTGCCCGAGCCCTGCACTCACCCTCCACTCTCCTCCCTCCTGGCTCTGCAAAGCAGCCGACCCTCCCAGGGCCCTCAGCCCCCTCCCCAGGTGGCTCTGACTCGGGGACAGCGGGGCCCCAGCACGGCCCGGCTGCTGACTCGCACCCAGGAGCTTCTTCCAGGACTTGATGAGCGACTTGGCCAGTGCGATGACCTCCTCATCCGAGCTCTGCTTCCGCAGGGCGTTGACGGACATGCCGACCCGGGTGGACTGCAAGGCAAGCCTGTGGGCTGGGGCAGCCGCCCAGCCGCCTCACAGACCCTCGGAGGCTCCCCCAGGGCGGGGCTAAGGGAAGGGGACACTTTCCGAGGGCTACCGCCCCCCCCCCCCGGGACTTGGGAAGCTCAGTGTGAGGGCAGGTGGGCCACCCTGTCCCTCCCCATCTCAGAACAGAACAAGGCAGGGACGGGCCCCTCGGGAAGGTGTTGGTGCTGACCAAGGACGGGGCCAGGGAGCCCTGCGAGCGTCCCGGCGCGGCCCCGGAGCCGTCCTGAGCAGGGGCACGAGGGCCTACCTGAAGCAGGTGCAGCGTGACCGGCATGGCCTTCAGCTCCCGCAGCAGGTCCACGGCTCCCTCCTGGAAAGGGCGGGGTGCTTCATGAGGACTCCGAGGTCGCAGTGCACAAGCCCACCTCTGACACACGAGGGGGGACAGGGCAGTGACGATTGGAGATCACCTGGTCAGGTGCCCGGGGCGGCGGGAATAAGGGCCGTGCACTCACCCAGCATTACAGGCCGTGTGACTTGTCACCCAGCATCGGCCACTGACCAAACCAGGACGACGGGAAATGCCTTGGGGGGCCACAGCCAGGTGAAGGGGTGGCCCAGGGGTGCCCACTGTCCTATGCAGTCCCATGTCCCTTGCCCAGGTGCCTCTTTCTAAAGTGGCCCACTCACCCGCTGAGAGGGGCTGACCCAGGACCCAGGATGCCTTCCCAGCCCCCACCCCACCCCACCCCCATCCGTCTCTGCAGGACTCCCTCAGGCCCTGGCCAGCGCCCCCCTCGCCTGGACTCTTAGGCCCCTGGTCTTCCTCTGGCTCCCCCCACCCCACACCCGTTTTCTCAAAGCCCTCACACAGTAAGGCACGGCCCTCCGGACGTGGCTCCCAGGGCGCCCGAAGGGCGTGCCCCCCCTCCCTCCACAGCTGTTCACACGACACCTTCTCAGCGGCCGCTCCCCACCCTTCTCCCTGCTTTCCTTCCCTCCACAGATGCTTCGGTTTCTCACGCAGCGAGGTTTTCACGTGTCTCTCCCCTGACGTAAAGGGCAGAGATGACCCCACCCGGCCACCCAAGCTGGTGAGAGCCTCAGATGTCCCCGGTCATGGGAGGGCTTGGCCCACCCCAACACCAGTCTGGGTGGCATCTCTGCTCAGGCTGCAGCCCTGGGTGATCTCCTCCGAGGGGACGACGTCGCCAGCGCCAAGGGCACAGTGCCACTCACTGCTCATCTCCCCTGACGGCGCCTCAGGCTCAGAATGCCAGCTTTCTGGGGCTCCAGACCAGAGAGACAAACTCGATTCCTGACATCCCAAGCAGGGCCCCAACTCCCGCAGGGCCTTCGTGGGCACTGGAACCCCCGAGAGCCTCTGCCAGCTCTCACCCCACTCCTAGCACCCGCCCGCCACTCCACAGGCAGTGTTCACCAGCCACGGCTGCTTCCCGCACTGTCCCCTGGGGCTTGGGGTGAGCATTGCTCCTACCTGCATACCCCTCCCCAGTCCTGCCTGGCCCCATCCTGCCCTACATGGGTTTCAGGACCCATCGCTATCCCCCGCTGGGGGTGTTTATTGGTCGTTTTGTCTCCTTCAGGGGCAGCAGCTTCTTTCTCTGGTCATCTCTGGGAAAGGCTACATACTATTCCCACTCCCTCCCAGGGGTTTGCACACAAGGGGCAGGGTGAACGAATGCCTGGGAGCCGGACCCTTTCCCAGCAACCGGGTCAACCAGGGATCCAAACCGTCAGTGCAAGCACCCAGCCGGGATGATGCAGGGATGCGAGCCCAGGACCTCCACCGGCTGAGGTCACCACTCCGCCTGGACCCAGGAGCTCCGGTGAGCGGAGCCTCCCAGGGCCGGCCAGGACCCTCTCCGCCCACAAGGATGCTTCCGTGGAAGGGCATGCAGGGCGCCGAGGCCTCCAAGCTGTTGGAACCCCACCTGCCAGGCCCCTCTGCAAAGGTCCTGGCGGCAGAACAAGAGGCCCGGGCACCCCCGCCGGGCTCCCGGACCCGGAGGGCGCTGTCCTGGAGGTTCCTACTGCCCCCCACTCCCCAGTGCTGCTGGCCGAGTCCTGGCTAAAGAAGGGAACGCATTTATTAAGGAAACCTGGTTCTTGTGAGGCGGGGACAGGGAAGGCCTGTGGCGGCCCCTGACAGGTGACACGCGGGCCCCGGCCCCGCAGGGACTGCAGGGTGAGAGCCGACCTCGCACTCCCGTCTTGCGGGCCGGAGGGTGCGGGCCGGGGGTGCGGGCCGGGGGTGCGGAGAGGCGGCCCCGGCTAGGCTGGCGCGTCGCAGGCCCGGAGGGGCGGGGCCGAGGAAGGGCATCGCGGGCCGCCCGCGGGGTCCGGAGCCGGGGCTGGCGAGGGGCGGGTCCCAGGCCTGCCGTTGGGGTCCGAGTCCAGAGCGGTGGCTGCCGGACTGGTCCAGGCCTGATGGCGGCCTAACCGTGGGTGCGGGGTGATGGGCAGGGCTGGCCCGGGGCAGGGGTCTCGGCTCGGCCACCGGCGGGGTCTCGTCCTGCCCCTCGGGTAGTCTCCCGGGCCCTGACGGGGGCTCGGCGGGCTCGGCGGGGCGGGGGTCCCGGGGTCCTGGCGGCCCGCGCCCCTCACCGCGGTCTTCTTGGTCACCATCTTGTCCAGCCTCCGGGCGATGCGCGTAATCTCCTCCTCCTTGCCCATCATTGCCTCAGGGGCAGCGCCCCCAGCGCCCGCCGCGCCAGCCTCAGCCTCTCGGCCCAGACGCCAACCCCCGGCCGTCACCGCCTCCCGCACCCGCCGCCGCCGACGCAGCCTCGCCGCGGGAGGGAGACCCTCTGTTCAAACCCTTGGCCCCCGCGCCCGCCGCGCTGCAAACTGGGACATGTAGTTCTCACTGCCGCCCACCTCGCGCGCGCTCTTCCCGCTCTGGACCACAACTCCCAGGAGCCACGCGGGTGCGTACCGCTTCTTGGGAATTGTAGTCCTGACGCAGGCCGTCATGGCAGACCGACGGAACCGAAGGACTCGCAGTCCCACAAGCCCCCGCACGGTCCAGTTAGCCGGTGGAGGGCGCTGCGGTGGCGCGTGGGGCTAGGACATGAGTACCAGGTGCGGCTTGGACCCCGAGATGTACCCGCATCCCCCGCAATCCTCCTCCCTGAGTTGGCCAGGGGACCCACTGCGCGAGAGACTCTAAGGTCCCTCTCTCCACCCCCTTTGAGCCCTCCTCTTCCACCACCCGCTGTCGCAGGGCAGCCGCATTCTGACTGGTGCCCAAGAGCAAGCCCTGCAGAAGATGCCCTGAGCGCTCAGCTCCGGATTTGGGCATCTAAGGCTTCGTGCAGGGCGCCGCCCGGAGGCCCCAGGGAACAGTAACAGGTTCTGGCGTCTGGGAGAGGCATGGGCTGGGGTTAGGCGCCAAAGGACTTGGAGAGGCTGTGTGGCCAGGGACCCTGCCTCCACAGTCATCTGCCCCATGCGAATTCCTGACTGCCACTTCAAATAAGTCATTGACCACTTTGTGCCTCGGTCTTCCCATCTGTGAAATGGGATGTTGATAGTATCTCCCTCACTGGGCTGCTGTCTGGGCACAGGAGAGAGCATGAGCAATTAGGTTGTCACCACCCTTGCTGCTGGAGCTCCAGGGGAAGGGCCAGACTGCACTGAGTTGAAGGGATGGCCTGGCCCCGGGAAGATTGGGGAGGAGGGGAGGGACGGTGTCAGCATCTCCACCAGATGTCTACCACCTCCTCAGTGATGCAGATGCCGGGTGATTTGCTGTAGGGGGCACAATTCTGGGGGAGGGTAGAGGCCAGGGGACTGAGGTCTATAGGATTGTGGGCCCCACAGTCACTAAAATTCAAGTCAAGTAACTGTGAGGCCAGATGGAAGATGAGATGTTCAGATGGCCCCAGCTGACCATGACTTAGCTGTAAATGAGCTTCCCAGCAGCCAAAGTGAAAAGGAAAACATAGGTTATGAGATTCTTAGTAATTATTAGTATAAGGAAAAAGCATGGAATTCCGCATAGGGAGCAAAGGTTTTCCAGTGTAACAGAACACAGCACCCCCAATTTACAAAGCAGCACTGATTCTGCCCCTCACATGAGCCTGGGCCATAGCTCTGAGCCCAGCCCAACCATGTAAGTACTCGAGGTCAAAATCTCCTGTGTGTGCAGCCGTTGAGGGTCCAGCAATACCAGTGACACCAGGGAGATTGGAGCCACACACCCTTCAACCTCTCCACAGGTGACAACTGACTACAAGGGGCTGCCAGGGACCTGTGCACAGAACCAGCAGTAACTCCGGACGACCCCGTCCCAGAGTCAGGCTTCCATGCCGGAGCCACCTGCACTGTGCGGGAGTTCAGGCTCCATCGCAGGGAGGGCTGTGGGCCCCAGGTCCCCGGCTTGGAAGCCATCTGTCCCCCCTTGTCCTGCCCATTTCCTTGTGCCAGACTCCCACAGGGATGTGTCCACGAGACTGCCCAGCCAGGCCCCCAACAGGCAGGGTAAGCGGATGGAGGACTGCTCAAAGGGAACTCCCCTTCATGCTGGCACCACTTCTAAGCACCACGACCGGGGATCCAACAGCGGCTGGAGCACAGGGGAGAGGAGTAAGCCCACTGGTCAGCGTGGAGCAGCCCTGTGTGCCCTCTGCAGCAGGAGACGCGTGTCCTAGAGACCTCAGAACAGCCTCAGGCCCCTAAGGGTAGAGGCAAAAGGAGAAGATGAGCCCAGCCAGCGAGGCTCAGGGGTTGAGTGTCAACCTAGGAAGCAGGAGACCATGGTTTGATTCCCAGTCAGGGCACATTCCCGGATTTCGGGTTCAATCTCCAGTGGGGGGCATGCAGGAGGCAGCCAATCGATGATTCTCTCTCATCATTGATCTTTCTCTCTCCCTCTCCCTTCCTCTCTGACATCAGTAAAAACGTTTTTAATTATTTGAAAGGGAGAGGGTGAGCACGGGCCTCTCAGAAGTCTCGCCTGGATGTCAAGAAGGGTGTGTGCCAGACGCCCGCCCAGGCCCAGGCCGCAATGGGGCAGAGTCTGGGCGTCGACACAGCCTCTGGAGCAGGCTGCTGCCAAGAGCCAGCCTCAAGGCCAGTCCCCACCTAATCTCTCCCTGGGACGGTCAGCACAAAGGACTGGGGAGAGAGCGGACGTGCAGACACCCGGAGAGCCAGCCTGAGGGCTCACCCTTATCTTCCTGGGTAGACCGCCCTGGCGAGGGATGGTCTCCCAGCATCCTGTGCAAGGGGCTCTGGGTAAGGGACACCGCTAAGTGTTTAGCTGGACTGAAGACGCGCCAGTGCAGCCCTGTGAGTGTCCGCTCGTGCACGAACGTAAGGACACGAGGAGAGGAGGCACTACCCCCTTCCCAGCCAGAGTGGGAGCCCAACTGCCTGCCCGTGGCCCTCCGTCTCCGTGAGGAGCCGGGTGGTCTCCACCTCGGGGGCTGTGGGGGCCACAGAGACAGCTCGTAGGAGCAGGCATGTCTCAGTGCATCAGAGGCCCAGACACTAACAACCGCGGAGAGCAAGGCGCTGTGGCCCCGAGGGTGATGGCCAAGAGGTGGGGCCTGCAGGAGGAGTGCCCAGCAGAGGGTTCGGCCTGTGGGGCTGAAGCAGGGCGTCCGGGGAGTCTGGCCCAAGGAAATGGGCAGGACAAGGGGGGACAGATGGCTTCCAAGCCGGGGACCTGGGGCCCACAGCCCTCCCCTGCGATGGAGCCCTGAACCCCACACAGTGCAGGTGGCTCCGGCATGGAAGCCGCCACCGCAGGGGAGGGGTGCGGCCCTGTGTAAAGTGAGCCAGAGTCCAGGGTCCAGGTGGGGTGACCCCGCTCCAAGGCCCCTGTGGCCCAGCATGAGCAGTGGCCTCTAGGTGGCGGGACTGAGCCACGGACCGGACCTGCCTGTCAGCCAGGCATTCACCCTCCCCTAGGGAGGCCCAGCCTGCGTGGCCACCACCTGAGGCAGCCCAGCAGGACTGTGGTCAGCCCTGGAGAGGCCTTCCCTCGTGGGGGCTGTAGGGGGGTCCCGCCTCGCCAGGGCTCACGCTGAAGTAGCACTGGCCAACCCCCAAACTCCCAGCTCCCCACCTGAAAAGTCCCTGTCCTTGGGCCCCTTGTGAGTTCATGACCCCCAGAACCTTGCTCACCTCTGACCCCTGATGGACCTGACCCGACCTTGGGAATGTCCTTCTCCAAGGAGCTTCCCCAGCCTGCGCCCAGAGGGTGACGTCAGATGTGGGGCTCCCCTTCCCGGGGTCCCTGAACCTGGCCTCAGCCCCCTGAACCCAGCGAGCCCCCAGAGCTGGGTCCTCCCGCCGCTCGCCCCTCCCACCTCACTCCAGCCTGGGTTTGGAGCCATGACTGTGGATGTGTGGGGAACTGGGCGCTCCTTATTAGAGGTCACAGCTTAAGAGGAATAAGGAGTGGGAGACAGCACACTTACCTCCCAGACCCCTACCCCCATCCTATTCCAGAAAGCCCTCCTGGACACGCCGTCGGCCCACCACTAGGGGGTTTCACTCAGTTCCCACGGTGTGCCAAGGGGCGCGCGGGGACACACACACACACACACACCACCCCCCGGGGCTGCCCTCCCCTCAGGATTGTATCCCCTCCAGGCCTTCCACACTCCACCCCTTTACTGAGAGAGACGGGGTGACCTCAGGAGCCCTCTGTAGGAGCCCCACTCTGTCTGGGGACACCCCAGGTCCATTCCACACAGGCCCCACACACCTTTAGCCCAGAGGCCTGCTCCTCCCGTCCTCAGTCCACAGGAACGTCGGAAGCTCAGGCCATTTATTTTCTATTTGTGTCCCCTGCCCCCCGCCCGCCCAAGGCCGGCAGTGACCCCAGCGGGTCGCCTCCGTGCTTCCCTCCCGGCGGGGCGGGCCTTGGTGGGAAGGCCTGTGCTGCTCAGCTCACAGGCCCTTCGTGTCCCGTGGCCCCGGCAGGCACTCCCATCCCTGCCCTGAGGCAGCTCTCCTGGCCAGCACCCGCGCTGTGAGCCTCTTCCTCAGACCCTCTGGCCCACCGTGCGACCACAGTCCCGCACAGGGACTCCGTGGGACTGGGACCCAGCCTGCTCCTCTGGGTCCGGCAGGGCAGCGGCCAGGGGCGTCGATCCTGTGAACCAGTGCGTGTCTCCGCTCTGCACTGCAGCCCTCTCTCTGGGCCTCCGGCTCCCGGGCTGCAGAATGGGGAGAGCCAGCTGCCCAGAGCAGGCTCTCTTGGAGTCTCCAGCCAGTCCATCAGCCAATCACCTTGGCCCAGGTCCAGCTTCCCACCCCCCTCCCCCTTCTACCCCATCCCACCCCCACCAGAGGCAGCACTTGGCGGAGGCAGGCATCCCTAGAGGCTGGCTGCTCCAGGCCGCTCTAACAATGCTCCCCACACAATTCCCAGAAACGCCGCCCTCCCTGCCCTGCCAGCCCGCCAGCCCGGCGGCCACTCCACCTCCCCTGCCCTCCCCAGGGGCCCCAGGCAGCAGCAAGTCAGGGGCGATGGGTGAAAGGAGGAGGTCAGCAAACCCTGGGGCCCAGGCACACCAGCCCTGCCCTTCCGGAGAGAAATAGAGGGGCTTCGTGAGGGGGTTGGGGACAAGGGGACAGGCCTTGGGAGGTGGCCTTGGCCAGGCCCAGACCCGCCTTTGTCACCTGGCCCTGTGCTGAGGTGGCGGCAGCTGTCCGGTGACAGGCCTCCTGCTCAGAGCCCTCCCGGGCCCCACAGCCCCCCCCTGCTCTTCCCACGGCCTGCACACTCCCTGCCCGGGCATGTGCACACGCGGTCCCTCTGTGTAAACACTCCCCCGAGATCCCTCATGACGTTCACATGTTTCCTTCAAGAAGCAGCTCAAGAGTCACCTCACGAAAGTCAGTGGCACCCCAGACACAGCCCCTCTCCTCCACGTGGCACCTTCCCTGGAGCAAGCACAGGGCACCCCATGTTCGGACGTCTCTCCTCGGGCTGGAGCTCCCCCTGGCAGAGACGGGGGTCTGATCTGCTTGCTGCCGAAGCCCACTTCCTAGAGCAGGGCCCGGGGCAGCACGATGGCAGAGGGCCAGGTCCTGTCCCTGAGCTGGAAGGGCGGGCGGTCCCTGAGAACACAGACCCAGCCGCTCTGACAGCCCCCCCCCCCCGCCGCCCCCGGCTGTGCCATCAAAGCCGCTTGTCACCACAGCTGCAGGGCCGAGGGGCTGGTGACCACCTCGGGGCTCGGCTCCTTCCCCCCCTGCTTCCCCGGACCTCCAGGGGAGTGTGGGGCCAGGCCCGCCAGGGGCCACTGCACTCCGGGGCCGGGATACCCATGTGTGCCAACACACGGCCCCACGCAGGGCGCACAGAGCCCCAAGAGCCACGAAGGGGGGACGGGGCACAACTTCTGCAGAACAGGCACCTCAGAGCCAGCAGGGCACTGAGATCTGAGGAAAGAAGCCGCACCAGCAGCTGCTTGTGCCCAAATTGGGTGGCACAGGGTGGAGCCAGGGGCAGGAACACCGGACGATGGCACAGACGGTGTCTGGCGCCTGCTCGGCCAGGCCGGCCCTCCGGCTCCCGCGCCTCAGCTGCAGCCTTCCTTCCGGAGCCGGTGTTTCCTGGCTCCTCCCTACTGTTGCCAAGGAAACCTAGAGCCACCCACCCCAGCCTCGTTCCCATGGAGCCCTGCTGAGCAGAGAGGGGGCCACACAGCATGCAGCAACCCCCAGGACACACAGCCACACAAGGCCCCACAGCTTACACAGCTCAACACCCACTGACACAGGAACACACAAAAGTCCCCCCACCACGTGTGACCTAACCCAACGACCACAACTTGTCTGCCACCCCCCAGCCTGCTATCTCTCAGGGCTCCCCACCCCCCAGGCCTGCTGGCCCAGCAGCACTCAGGCCAGATCCGACACCCTGCACAGCAGCCCCCATCGCCCCACACGCCGAGGCACCCCCCGTGACAGCAACACACCCTCTGCCCACTCCGAAGGCTCAGACCCCCGCCGCCCCACACCCACAAGCACTCGGACCCCAGTCCCAGCAGCAGCTCCGCCTGCTGCAGGCCCCTGTGACTGGGAATCCCAGCCCACTGGAGCGCTCCACCCTCACCTGGCCCCCTCCCACCACCCTTCCCAGCAGAGGCCCACAGCACTGGGACCCAGCACCCAGGAATGGGCAGGAGGACCAGGTGGAGCATGGGCCCGGGGCCAACTGAACCAGACTGGTCACTGGGCAAGAGACACACAGGCACACACGTGTGCCCACTTGATTCCAGGTCGCCAGGTGGCCTGCCCAGAGGCGCTGTCCCCACGCAGAGGCCCAGGCTGACCCTCACCTCACATTCCCTGGGAGCAGCACAAGGACCAGCACGAGGACCTGGGCCAGGCCTGCAGCCCGGGTCTCAGGACACGAGGCAGGATCTGAACTGGGGAGCCTGGCTCCAAAACTGAGGTCTCAGGAGACCAGAGAGTCCCCTCGACCCGGACCTGTATCCAATGGGGACCCACCTCCACCCTCTAGCGCAGGAGGGCCCAGCCCACAGGACTCGGTAATTGGTCCCAGGCTTGCTGCTCCTGCGGCAGGGCTGGGCGGGGGCGCCTGTGAGGGCTGTGCCCCGGGCAGTGCCTGGGAGGTCTGCCGCCCCCACAAAAAACCACTGAGGGGGATTACCCAGCATCCTTTGCAGGCTTCACCAGAGGTTGGGGGGTCCAGTCCAGGCTGAGGGAGGTAGTGAGCAGAGGGCGGCAGAGCAGTGTCTACACGACACGCAGGCCCGCCGCACACTTAGAGAGGGCTTGCCCTCCACTGTACCTTTTGTCTGGGGAGTTAGGGGCTCCACACAGGGGCCCCCCAAGGCGGGGCAGCGGCCAACTGAGCCTCAGGCCAGCCTGAGCTGGGTCCTGGAAGCATAGGAACGCCCCCAAACTCATTAATCACCCACACTTTGGACAGAGCTGGGACCACAGCTTAGTGGCCAGAGAAGTCTTGGGGATCCCCCCTTGGTGGGTGTTGAGGGCAGGACTGCACTTGAGCAGGACCCCCATTCTAGGTCCTGTTCAACCTCCAACACTAGAGCTTACCTCACCCCCAAACCCAGGCTGACAGGCACAGGCAGACCACACACAGACAGACACCCACATCTGAGGTGCTGTCCTCCCTCCCCTCCCCCCTCCCCCCCCCCCCCCCCCCCCCCGCCACACACACAGCCAGCCACACCCCACACCAGCCTTGCAGAGCCCCGGGGAGTCCTCACCCCCATTGTTCTCCCATCTGGACAGTGGGCCTGAGGGGCCGGGCTGTCCACACCCTTGCCAGGCAGCTCAAAGGAGAGAGTAGCCAGCCCCCCAGGGAGGTAGGGGCACCTGGGAGCTCTCACCTTGCCCCGACCAGTCCCACCCACAGGACAGGACCTCCAGACACCTGAGCTGAACTGTTGGACCAAGAGGGAGGGCCACTGGCTGGGGCCAGGCGAGGCCCTGGCGGGTGGGGGGGGCCGGGGGAGGTAATGCGGGGCTGCCTCACAGCAGCTGGACAACTCCGGCTGTCAGGGCAGCAGGGGGTCAGGCAGGGCCCCTTCAGGAACTGAAATTCTTTCACAATGGGGTGGGGGAGGCAGGGGGCACTGCAGTGGGGGACCCCAGATGCCTCCTTCCTGAGCCCCAATGACCATTGTCCCAGAACAGCTGCTGCCAGGCTGAGCCAGGCCTTGGAGACCCAGACCACACCCAGAGCCTCTGCCGGGTAATGACCCCCTCAAACCCACCCATCCACCTGGAGTCCCCCCCACACACCTGCCCACAGGGTTCACCCCTCACTGGTCAGAGGGGAGCCGGCCCCACTGGGAGGGCCTGCGCGCCCGTCCACCCAGGGCCCTCCGTTTCCCGCCTGCCTCCCCGAGAAGCCAGTTCCTTGGCCGCCTGAACATCAGCTGGGCTCAGGGTCCTGGAACTGGTGGCAGGGCCCGGGACCCGGAAGCCAGGCTGAACCCCCACCCTTCACTCCTCCTCTGGCTGTTGGATGAGACCCTACAGGCCCAAATCACCTGAGGGCCCTCAGGGGACCCCGTGGGGTCCTGGCCTTCCCTGGGCAGCAGGGCCTTGGGGGAGGTGTAGGCCCCAGTGGGGTCCACCGCAGTCAGAGTGCAGATTGTCTATGGCCCAGAGGGGCCACCAGGGTCAGAGCATGAGGGCCTCTGGTTCCCTGACACCTGTGGTCACACCAAGAAGCTGCCCACACCTGGCCAGGGCTCCTGGCACCGTGCGGGGGGTGGGGTGGGGTGGGGTGGGGGGCGCTGGGAGCTCCAGGGCTCAGAGGGGTGTGTAGGAGGAAAACTCCGTGGGAGCCCGCGGCTGCCTAGGATCCTTGCTCCACCCTCACAGACCCACCCTCAGCAGGACCTCCGCTCAGAGCCCAGGCCCCTCCTGCTGGGGGGGGGTGGGAGGGGGCCGGAAGTTCCTCTGGAAATCCTCCTAGGGCTGAGGGCTGGTAGGAGGGGCTCCCCCTCCCTCCTCCCCTCCCTGCCCCCCTGCCCAACCCTGGGTCCTGCCTCCCTCTCCTCTGCTGCCCTGGTGGGCAGGTAACCAGCTGGGCCGTCCCAGGCCCCACCCCGCACCAGCAGGCCCCGGGGAGGTGGAATGAGGCCCTTTGCCCAGGTGTGTCCCGTTCTGAGCGGGTTTGGGGGGGGGGGGGGGGCGGGCGTAAAGACCATCTTCCCCATTAACCCCACGGACAGGACTGAGAGGTCACGTGTGTGGAGGGTCGGGGACATTACACCCCCGGTTACCAAGAGCACGGCCCCCTTAAGGGAGCCAGACCCACGGGAGGCCTCCCACGGCGCTTCCTCCCACGGCAGTCTCAGGCAGGCGGGTCCGACTCCGGGGGGCGGCACTCAGCTCTGAACGCCTGCCAGCCCTGAGGCGCCCCTCGGCTTCAGCCACATCAGTGCCCCTCGCCCCGGGGGTCTCCTTCAGAGACGGGGTGGGGGGCACGAGGCGCAGGCGGGCGGGCTGTGCCTGGAGGAGAAAGGGAGCCCCCGGGAGGGGGCGGCCTCGGCCCGCCCCGGCCCGCCCGCCCCACCGCCGATTGGCCCCGGGCGGCTATATCTGGGCGCCCACCCGGCGCGAGGCCACCGCCGTCCCCACCGCCGTCCACCCGCCCGCCCCGGCCCCGAAGTGACCGCCGCCGGCCCTCCGCGCTCCCGCGCTCCCTTCGCCCGGCCGCGCCCAGCTGGAATGCAGAGATCGCCGCCCGGCTACGGCGCACAGCACGACCCGCCCGCCCGCCGCGACTGTGCATGGGCCCCGCGACCCGGGGCCGCCGCTGAGGGCCCCTCCGCCGCCCCCGTCGCGCCCGCCTCACCGCCCAGCCCGCCGCGCAGCCCCGATCCTGGGAGCTATGGCCTCGGCCCGGCCGGCCGCGGAGAGCGCCTGGCGGCCGACGAGCTGCGCATTCGACGGCCCATGAACGCCTTCATGGTGTGGGCGAAGGACGAGCGCAAGCGGCTGGCGCAGCAGAACCCGGACCTGCACAACGCGGTGCTCAGCAAGATGCTGGGTGAGTGGCGGGGCGGGGGGCGGGGCGGGGGCGCCTCTCCCGGGAGGGCCGGGGCGGCGGGCGCGCGGGACCCCCGGAGTCGAGCCGCGCGAGGGCAGCCACTGACCCGCCGCGCCCGCAGGCAAGGCGTGGAAGGAGCTGAGCCCGGCGGAGAAGCGGCCCTTCGTGGAGGAGGCGGAGCGGCTGCGCGTGCAGCACCTGCGCGACCACCCCAACTACAAGTACCGGCCGCGCCGCAAGAAGCAGGCGCGCAAGGCGCGGCGCCTGGAGCCCGGCCTCCTGCTGCAGGGCCTGGCGCCCCCCGCCCCGCCGCCCGAGCCCTTCCCCGCGGCGCCGGGCCCCGCCCGTGCCTTCCGCGAGCTGCCCCCGCTGGGAGCCGAGTTCGACGGCCTGGGGCTGCCCACGCCCGAGCGCTCGCCGCTGGACGGCCTGGAGCCCGGCGAGGCCGCCTTCTTTCCGCCGCCCGCGGCGCCCGAGGACTGCGTGCTGCGGGCTTTCCGCGCGCCCTACGCGCCCGCCGAGTTGTCCCGGGACCCTGGCGGCTGCTACGGGGCGCCCCTCGGGGAGGCGCTCCGGACCGCGCCCGCCCCCGCGGCGCCGCTCCCCGGCCTCTACTACGGCGCCCCGGGCGCCCCCGGCCCGCTCTCGCCGCCGCCCGAGGCCCCGCCGCTGGAGGGCGCCGAGCCGCTGGGGCCCGTCGCCGACCTGTGGGCGGACGTGGACCTCACCGAGTTCGACCAGTACCTCAACTGCGGCCGGACTCGGCACGACGCCGCCGGGCTGCCCTACCACCTGGCGCTGGCCAAGCTGGGCCCGCGCGCCATGTCCTGCCCGGAGGAGAGCAGCCTGATCGCCGCGCTGTCCGACGCCAGCAGCGCCGTGTACTACAGCGCCTGCATCTCGGGCTAGGCCGGCCCGCCGCCCCCGCCGCCCCCGCCGCCCGCCGCCGCCCGCAGGGGAGGCTGCAGCCGCCGCCCGCCGCCGCCGCCGGGGACCGCGGAGCTCCAGCCCGGCCAGCGGCCGCGGGCCCTGCAAGGCTGGGTCCCACTCGTACCGGCTTCTCCAGGACGCGCCCGGTCCTAGCACCTGTGGGCTGGCCCTGCCAGGGTTAAGTTTTCGAAGCGCCTAATCTTCCCCTGCAGTGTTTTCTAGAATCAGGCTGTATTTTTTACCTTGCCTTTTTTTATATACATAATACACTATATTTAAATTTTAAACTTTTAAATCTTTTCTTCCAAGGGGTTTCAGTAATCAAAGCATCAATGTAGCAAGGGCTTTTTAAATAGGAGGAATCACAGTGTTTGTTTGCTGTAAAGGAGGAGCCTGGAGCTGGTCCCCTGGGCCAGGTGAGGCCACAATAAAGTGCCTCCTCTTTGCCCCTGAGCACCCGCCTGTCTGTGGTCGTTGGGGAGGAGGGAGCAGTTCCGTGGGGGCCCTGGGCATGCCCTTCCCTCCAGATCTCCCTCGAGAGTCTGACCCCAGCTTGGACCCCACAGCACCCACTTTTCCCTCCTTCCCAGAGAGAGTGGGTGGGAGGCAGGAGCTGTGGGCACTCCCCACCCTCCCAGCCCTCCATTTCCCTCTGCCCTGCCCCATTTTCACTCAAGCCTCATAGGGTCAGACTACTGAGCAATCCCCTCACCCAGGTTTCCTCCAACTCGTCTCCTCCTTAAACTTCCTTTATGCCCAGGGACTGCCCAAGATGCCCTCCCGGCCGGAGACCGGCAGGGTTAACACCTGTATGTAGACACGGCATCCTGGACCCGCCTGTCATTTTCAACCCCGCGTCTCCAGAGAGGGTGGAGCCATGACACACCCATGATGCCCCAGGGTCACCTGTCCGGACCAGAGCAGGGGCAGGCCGCACATCTCCAGCCTCCCTCTCTGGAGTCACAAGGCGCCTCCTCTGCCCCCAGGACGGGCCCTTCCCACCCCGCCCCCTTGGCCCCAGCCCCTGCCCAGCGCCCCCAGGTTTGGAAAAGTCGGCAACAGTCAGCTTCGTGGGTGATTCCCCTGTGGGATGGAGTCCATTGGCACCCCCAGACCTGACTCCCCGGCACCAGCTCCTCAGGGCCTAGCAGGTCTTCTAAGCCAAGGGGAAAGTCACGTGTTCCCCTGTCCTGTCCCAGCCCCCCACCCCATGGTATATTTAGGGTCCTGCTGATCCCTGACCACCCTGATGGGGGGAAGTCACACTCAGTTTCCCACGAGCGTGTGCTGGGGGGAGCATGGTGTCAGATGCACAGGCCCCGTGATGCAGGTGAAACAATCTACCTGCACGCCTGTGAGCATGCTTGTAAGTCAGTACGTATGTGTGTGTGCACATGAGGGTCTGAGCACAGCTGCGATGCTGAGATTGTGACCATCCATGAAGGTGTCTGTGTATGGTATGAGACTCTGTGTGCACACGGGTGTGCAGCAAGCCTGAGCCTGGCTGCTCACGCGCCTGTGGAAGCCTCGGTGTCACGCACGGGGTCGGCTGCCTGAGTGCGTGTGGGGGAAGGTGTGCGGCTGTTATGGGGGTCCCGCCTCTTGGAGGTAGGCTGACATCAATCACCTGTGTGTTAACTGGCATGAGCCCTGCATCTCAGCTGGCAGAGTTGGGGAGCAGGACCTGGGCCTCCTGTCCCCACCCCATCAGCAGCAGGGCCCAGAAAACTCAGAGACAGGGATGGAGAAAGACCAGCTGAGGAAGCCAGAGATGGACTCGGAGGTGGAGAGAGGCCTCCAGGGGGTGGCGGGACAGACAGAAATAGCCCACAGGACACCAAGAGCAGCCCCCACTCCGTCAGAGCTCACGTGACGGCCAGCACACGGGGGCAGGCAAGCTGAGACACAGGCAACACGGGTGGTGCGGCCCGGGCACATCTGTCCCAGCAGGGGAGGGGCTCTGAGGCGCCCCTGCTGGTCCTGGGCTCTCACATGGGAGCAGTGCTCATTGCCCATGAGTGCTCAAGCCACACCCACTCTCACAGCTCACGAACTCCTGTCCGGGGCCTGGCCCTGCTGGGGGAGCAGGTGGCCCACCCCCTGGGGCCCTGGGTCAGCTTGGCCAAGGTGCACCCGCTGTGGCCCCTCCAGGACTGGACACGGAACAGCTGGAGCCCAGGAGCCTCCGCACAGGTGTGCGCCCTCCTACCCTCCTACTCCCGGCCAGGCAGACGGGAAGGAGCACCAGCCCGGCCTGTCTCTGCCTAGAGCCACGTGAACAGCCGAGGTCCTCCCTGCCTGGGCCACCAGTGCCCCTGCCCAGTGACACCCGTGGACGCACCGAGAAAGGTGCCAGGCCAGCTACAGGCTGTGCGGGGCTGTCTCGGCTGTTTTCCGGCTTAGGCTGGAGCAATCTGCACACCCTTCATTCTGGGCTCCACACCCCCCCCCATCTCACCGAGAGGCCCCCCAGCCCCAGGGCCAGGGGATGAGGAGTCCCGTGGATGCCTGGGGTGGCAGGACCCCACTACCCAAGGAGGGCGAGGCCCAGCAGCATACTCCCCAGAAGCCACCCCTCAGTTCCAGGTGGGAGGCCAGTGAGGGTGCCCATGTGGAGGAGTCCCCGGCCAGGAGCAGGGTCTGGACAAGGACGCAGAAGGCCTCTCCCCAAGGGCAGCGTTTCTGCAAGCTGCTCCTCAGCAGTGGCGCTGGGCCAGGGAGAGGGTCTCCTCAGAGGGCCTTTGTCCAGATCCCTGCCTGGGGGCTCCCCACGGGGCCTGGCTCTGCCCCAGCTGGTCCTGGGCAGGACCACAGCCCAGAGCCTGGGTGGCTCCGGCTCCAGGTCAGACTTTCCACCTCTGCCTCCTGCTCCACCTACTTGGTTCCCCAAGGGTCAGAGAAGGGAAGTCCCCACCCCACCCACCCACCTCCGCACCCACCCACCTCCGCACCCACCCCCGCTCCCGCTGAGTCAGGCCAGCCAGGAACAGGCCCGGCAGCCCAGTGCCCGGCGAGAAGTTCTAGCGCCCGGCCTGGCAAAGCCTTGGCTCCCACACCCAGGACCCAGCCTGGCCCTGGAGTGACTGCGGGGGTGTTGAACCCTTCCCAGCAAGCTGCCCGTGGGAGGAGGGCAGGGAGGTGGGGCAGAGAGCAGGTAAACCGCACCCTCTCCCCCGCAGACCCGGTCACCACCCTCAAGAACACTGTTAAGAGACACACCACCACCAACTCGGTGCTCACACACCAGCCCGTGATGCCCGGCTGGTGAGCGAGCAGGGACCAAACCACCCTGCCCTCCCCTGGACATCCAACCGCCCAGCTCACCAGCCACAAACCCACACCCGTTCTTAATGAACAGTTCAGTGTTGTAGCATAGTCACAGGTTGAACAAACATCACCACTGGTTTCAGTGTTTTTCTGTCACCCCCCAAAGCCCCTGCCCAGCAGCAGTCCTGGTCCATTCGTCCTCACCCCAGCCGGAGAAGCTCCGTCTTCGCCCCGCTCTGTGCACTGGCCTGCCCCGGACGCTTCCTACAGAGCTGGGGCGGGACACCCAGCCCCAGGCGGTGGAAGGCCTGAGAGATCCTTTTGTCTGGCCCTGCCAAGGCGTTAGGGGTGATTAATTAAATGTTTGATCAAATGTAGCAGCTAATTTTTAAGTTGCTGATTTTGTCTGGCCCGAGGACGGCGTTACAAATGTCCACATGGCGCTCGGCAGAAACAAGGGCCCCCCCCCCTGCAGTGGGGGGGCCACACAGTAAGTGGCCTTTTGAGTCATGCTTTGCTCACTTAGCATCACATTTTCAAGGTTCACCCGTGTGCCAGCATCATCGGGCTGTTCCTCATTCCTTTTCATTTATTTTTATTTTTATTGATCTCAGAGAGGAAGGGAGAGGGAGAGAGAGAAACATCAATGATGAGAGAGAATCATCGATCTGCTGCCTCCTGCACGCCCCTACTGGGGATCAAGCCCGCTACCCGGGCCTGGGCCTGACCTCCTGGTTCATAGGTCGTTGCTCAACCACTGAGCCACACCTTCCAGCCTCATTCATTTTTTAAAAAATATATTTTATTGATTTTTTACAGAGAGGAAGGGAGAGGGATAGAGAGTTAGAAACATCGATGAGAGAGAAACATCGATCAGCTGCCTCCTGCACACGCCCTACTGGGGATGTGCCCGAAACCCAGGTACATGCCCTTGACGGGAATCGAACCTGGGACCCTTCAGTCCACAGGCCGACGCTCTATCCACTGAGCCAAACCGGTTAGGGCAGCCTCATTCATTTTTAAGTGTGAATAATATTCCATCGTATGGACAGACCACATTGATTTCTTGATTTATCAGTGATGGACATGGGTTGATTCCGTGTCTTGGCTATTGTGAATAATGCTATGAACGTTTTGTGTGGATGTGTCTGTGTTAAAATGACACACATTTGTATCTCTGATGAACAAGTCTGAGCAAGTAGATTAAGGACCAAAGGGGGGTCCAGAGCCTCTGAGCTCCAATCCCATCGCCCCCTCCAACCAAGGCCACCCCACGGGCCGCAGGCGCCGCCGTCCAGGAGAGTTTTGGCCCAGGCCTGGGGGGAGGGTGTGGGGCACGGCGGTCCCCCCCTTCTGTTTCAGCGCACAGGCCCCGGCTTCCGCCTGCCCTCCCCCTTCCACAGCCAGGCCTCCCAGGGAAGCGCCGAGGCCTCCCCCGGCCCCACCCGGTGCCCAGGACCCGGTCCCCACGACCCGGCCCGTTCCCAGGAGCCGGCGTCCCCCAGGCCCCGCCCGGCCCCCGACCTGCTCCCGCCGCCGGCGCCCAAGGAAACAGGAAGGGGCGCGCGGCGGGAGGAAGCGCAGGAAGCGGCGCGGGCTTATCTGGGGCCGCAGCCGGACCCCTGGCCGCTCGCCCTGCGCAGGCCGGGCAGGGCGAGGGGAGCGGCAGGCAGGGGCGGACCCTGGGGTGCCCTGCCCTGCCCGTTCCAGCCCCAGGCACAACTGTCACACCGGGCGATGGAGGGTGAGTCCCTGAATCAGGTTGCGCCCCCACCCGCCGGAGCGGACTCCCAAGGAGATGAGACGCAGCCCGGAGGTGCCCAGGGGCCAGCGTCCAGCCCAGGACGCCCCTCCCCCAAGCACCTCATTCCCCCAAACAAGGCCTGCTTCCCCAGCAGGTGCGGCTCCCGGCGGTGCTGGGCGATGGGAGAGGTGGGCAGTTGTCTCTGTGCTCACAAAGCTGGGTCTCTTCCTGGGGAGGGGCAGGATGGGGCTGTGGCGGAGCACTCCCCAGGGCCCCGGGCCGCTGGCCGGGACAATGGGCTGCAGCACCTGCACCCGCACAGGGGTGTTCGCTTGGCTTCCTGGCGTGGGGCCTTGTTTGTCCCGCAGCCCAGCTGGAGGGCAGCCTCCTTGCACACCTGCAGGGCCGAGGTCCAGCTCAGGCTCACACGCCAGGGCCCTTGCTGGCAGGCTGTGCCCAGGTCTCCCTGCAGGTGCTTCCTCGGGCTCCCGCTCGGGCACTGCCGTCCTCAGCACCCAGCACAGATATGGGGCAGCCGTGGCTCCAGGAGCCCGGAACTGCATGAGAGGGCCTGCTGGCAGCGTGGGAGGGCAGAGGAGGGGTGTGGGACACACAGCGGCGAAGTCGGGACTAACTTTGGTTTTCCTAACCCAGAGACTAGTTTGCGGATGGCCCGGGTTCCAGATGTTCTTTCAAAAGCTCCCAGTCTGGGGAGTCCGTGGGACGGCACTCTTCAAAGTCAGCCGGCCCCTCCTTGCACCCTGCGTGGGGGGCCTGGCTCCCTGCTTTGGGAAGTTGCGCAACCCTGGCTGGTGCCCTGCAGCCCCATCTGCTGCCCGCTCAGCCCCCGCCTCCTGCAAACAGCTGAGAAGGCGTGAGTGTGGGACAGGACACCCCGGGCCCAGCCCCGACCCCACCACGTGGGAACCCAGACACGGTTTGGTTTTACACTCTGAGAACCAGGCTCAAGACACCGGCCCAGGGCCTCATCAGGGAGGGCAGTGCATACCTGGCAGATGCAGGGACACGAGGGCCCGTGAACCAAGCCATGCCTAGGCACGCTACCTCCCAGCCAGAGGCTCTGTCCCTGTGGGCCAGGGGGCCAGTCTCACTCCAGCTCTGCCAGCACTGGTCAGTCCCAGCGGTGCCTTTGCTGAGTGCCCATGTGCCGTGGTGAGCAGAGCACGGAGGGGGGCCCAGTGCCCGGCCTGAAGCACAGCCAGCACCTCGGGGTCTGGACGGGCTCCCGGCTCTCCCTCTCGTCTGTCTCAGCAAGTGTGGCTCTGTACCTGCCCCCAGACCTGACTGGTCGGGACGTCCCCACTCAGCCTGTGAAGTGTCCCAAGAGCCAGAAGCCCACCATGACCCCCAAAAGACGTATGTGCACCCCCAGAACCTGAGTGGCACCTTATGTGGAAAAAGGGTTTGGGCAGATGTGGCCTGAGTCCAAGGGCAATACCTTCCTGAGAGGAGGCAGCGATGGCAGGACACAGTCCCCCCGGACACCTGGGCGCCAGAAGCCGCGAGCCGCAGGAAGGGGCCTTCCTGTGGGCCGGGAGGGAGCATGGTCCCAGGCACGCTGGTTTCAGGCCAGTGGCGCTGATTTTGGACTCTGGCTTCCGGAATGGTGAGAAAAGAAACTTCCACTGCTCTAAGCCAACTAGTTTGTGGTGATTTTTTAAAATATATATATCTTATTGATTTTTTACAGGGAGGAAGGGAGAGGGATAGAGAGTTAGAAACATCGATGAGAGAGAAACATCGATCAGCTGCCTCCTGCACACCCCCTACTGGGGATGTGCCCACAACCCAGGTACATGCCCTTGACCGGAATCGAACCTGGGACCCTTCAGTCCACAGGTCAATGCTCTATCCATTGAGCCAAACCGGTTAGGGCTAGTTTGTGGTGATTTTTTACAGCAGTCTTAGGAAACAGATAGTTTCTTTTTTTCTTTAATCATGAACAATCTATTTTTTTTATCTTTATTGATTTCAGAGAGGAAGAGAGAGAGAAACATCAGTGATGATAGAGAATCATTGATCAGCTGCCTCCTGCATACCCCACACTGGGGATCAAGCCCACAAACTGGGCATGTGCCCTGCCCAGGAATCGAATGTGACCTCCTGGTTCCTAGGTCAACGATCGACCACTGAGTCATACTGGCCGGGCCAGATGGCTTCTAAGGTGTGGGGACAGGGCCCGGGTCCCCCACACCCACAATACTGGCCCATCATCCAGGGGTTGGCATGACTGAGGCCTCAAGAGAAAGGTCAGAGGGTGGAAAGGGGTGGGTGGGGGCGCTGCAGGAACAGGATCGTGGGAGCTCTGTGTTCTGCTGGCTCAGACCAGAGGCCTCCAACGCCCGCCCCCCCGGCATTCAATTTGCCAGGACAGACGGGGAGGGCCTCGGAGAGGGGAGCTCACTGGGCAGGGGGAGGGGGAGGGGAAGGGGGAGGGGGAGGGGGGGCAGGAGCCTGCACTGCGCTGCACACGCACCTCTATGTACACACTCCAAGGTAACCCCTCGGCACACACCTGTGTGCACAGACACAGACACAGGCACACACTACCGGTGGGGCCAGGGAGTGGGAGCATCGCACCCACTCACGTGGTCGTGGTCCAGGACCTGGTGGGGATTGTGTCCTTAAAACTCTGAGACCTCTGCTCTTCCCCCCACCCCCCAAGCTGCGGTTTGTGTGAACCACATGGGTGGATGAAGGGACTGCCTGTTACCATCCGCTTCCAGCACAGCAGGAAGGGAGCATGGTGGGTGGGCAGCAGCCATGAGTGCCCGGAGGCCATGCCAGGCATGCTCTGCCCATGGCCCCAGGCCTGGGGCAGGTCCACGTGCTGGGAGCTGGCTGCCCGGGAAAGACAGGGGCCTAGTGGGGGCCTCCTTGGAGGGCCTGCCCGCCTCCTGCCCCTGCACTGACGCTAACTCTCACCTTCTCCAGCCCCAACTCAGCGGCCCCATGTCCTAGGCTCCAACCAAATTGGACCTGTCCCCCTACCTGGACATTCTGCCCCCTCAGGGCCCACACAGCAGGATCCCGGGGATGTGACTGCTCCATCCAACACAGGTCTGCTCCCCTCATCAGTGTCCCCCAAGTTCAAGAGGACACACCCAGGTGCTCAGGCCAGGACCCTCAGGTTGCCTAGACCTCCATCAACCCCTTCATGTCCCAGCCTATTCCTTCAGCCTCAACCACAAAGCCCCCCCAACCCCCCCCCCCCGGCACTGGGGTCTCCCTTGATCAGGACTCTAACATCCCTCCTCAGCTCAGCCCCTCCGGCTGCACCACTCAGTTTATAAGCCCATGTGTCTTAGCCCCAGTGGGAGCCCCTGCACCAGCCACATTCCACACGTGGAACGCTCCGTGGGGCACGCCAGCAGAAGGGGGGCCTCCACTCGGAGTGTAGCCCCAGGGCTGCGCCTCGTGGACGGGAGCGTTAGGAGTGAGCCGAGGCCGAGCCCTGAGCCAGGAGCCGGGCTCTCCCGCTGCCCACAGGCACATTAGGTGCCACCCTCGCTGCTGGGTCTTGCCCTCGCTCTTGCACTTCCTGGCGTGTGACCTGGTCAAGTCCCTACCTGGTGCCTCAGTCTCACCTAGAAAACAGACAATAGTTCCTGCTGCTAACAGACAGTGGGTGCTGGGCAGGGTCCGTCAGGTCCTGATGGTCACGCCAACGGCTGCCCTGAAGGCCTTCCTGCACCTCCGGCCTCGGCTCTGCCCGGACCTGAGGCAGGGCCTGCTCTGGGGTCTCCGGGTGCGGCCATCTCTGGAGAAGCACCTGCCTCAGCCAGGCGCTCTGCCTGCCAGCCTCCCCCTTGGCCACAGGCTGGACTCGGGAGGGGACAGACCCCAGGCTCATGCAGCCGCAAGGGGGAGAGCAGGGATTGGCGCCCCACTCTGCCAAGCGAACGCAGGGTCCCCAGGGCACGAGACAGTGGGTCTCTGGCCAGCCTGTCTAGTCCCACAAAGGGGGCCACGGCCACCCCTCCCAGGGCCGCAGGAAATGGCCTGGCCCCGCTTGCAGCCAGGGCCAGCGACTGGCTTCCCTTCAGGCCCGTTTCCTTTATCCGGCTGTTTTGCTGTGAATTCACAAAGCCCAGCCTTCCCTTCCCCTTCCCCACCACCCCTCCCCCGCTCCAGAGGGAAGCCCAGGACACTCACATGTCCCAGCGCCACAGGAGTCCCTCCACCCCAGCCTAGAGCCGCAGACTGAGCGGGAGCCCAGCGTGGGAAGGCGCCCACTGCTGCCCGAGGTGGGAGGGCGGCGCTTGCCCAGGTGGAAAGGAAGTGTACCCCAGGTTCCCCAACAGCCGGTGCCCCCGGCGCCCACTCCCAACCAAGCAGAGCCTGGGCGACCGCCCCCCAGCCAGCAGGCAAAGGGAACAAGAACCCGACCGGCAACACCGGCTGTTTATTGAGGCCGCTCGGTGTGGAGGGCAGCCTGGTACCGGGCAGGGCTCACATCTCCAGGTGCTGGGCCCCCGGGGGAACAGGGCCGAGATGAGACCTGGGTGGGACTCAATGGCCAGCCCGGTCCACACGGAGCCCTCGGTGGTCACCAAACGAGACTCCTCCCAAGCAGCTGCTCCATCCAGCACAGGTCTGCTTGCAGGGCGAGCTAGGGGCCCCGGCTGCCCAAGGCCCGCAGGGCGAAGAGCTTCTCCCAGCAGGTGGCGACGGCGTCCAGGGCTCGCAGCAGGAGCCGCCTCCGCCGGCCGCGATGCCGCTGAGGGCGGGGCTGGGCCCACCAGCCCCGGCGGCTCCCCTGTCGGAACGGGCGGCGGTCAGCACCGTGCGGGATCCAGGGGCCCCCCTCCCCCCGCAGCTCATGCCCAGCCCCCGGGACAGGGTATCGCTGCCGGCCCGTGGGCCCACCGTGAAGCCCCAAATCGCGGGAGGGCCCAGGGCCTAGACCCGCCCGCACTCGGGTCGGCGCACACCTGGCGCAGCGGCCGGCAGTGGCGCCGCATCACCGCCTCGGTGCGCAGGGCCACGGTCCAGGCAGCTCTCTCCAGGGCCCCGCGGGGGTCCCCAGCCACCGCTCCACGCAGGGCCCGACCCAGGGCCGCGATGGACACTAGAATGCCGTGCTCCTGGGGAGGAAAGGGAGGAAATGGCGGGGCTGGGGGAAGAGCCCTACGAGAGGCAAGTGAGGAGGCTGGAGGGCATGAGTGGGACATCTCCTCACCTTCTGGGCGCCACAGGAGGGCCCCGCCCGACCCCGCCGTCCAGGGGCCATGGCGTCAGTCTGGTTTTTCTGAACGAAATGGAGATGTCTGGAGCCTGGCCCGTCCCCTGCAGCCCCCGGCCCTGCCCGCCTCGCAGCGGCCTGCAGGTCCTCGAAGATGACGGCTCGGTAGTGGCGCAGCACGTCGGGGACACTGCAGGTGCGGGGCTGGGCGGGGACCGCGGTTCTTAGCAGCGCCAGCAGGAGCGCCCAGAGCATGGGCTTGGGGGTTACCTAAAAGGCCACCAGGTCAGGGTGGGGCGCCCAGGCCTGTGGAGGGGTCTCCCCTCCAGCAGCCTCACAGGCAGTGTGCTCCGCCCCAACCTTGAGGAATCTGAGCTGGTGTAAATGCAGGTGTCACCCAACATCCAACAAGCAGCTGAGGCCCAGGAGGGCCAGACAAGTTCCTGCTGCTACGTAAGTCACGGGATGCACAGCCGAGGGAATGGTCAGCAACTCTCTGACACTGGGCTGTGCTGGGTTTACTGGGGTGATCACTTATTGTGTAATGTCCGGTCACTGGTGTACACCTGAAACTAACGTGATGCATGTCACCTGTAACTGAAGATAAAGCACGGCTAAGGAAGAAGCACTCAATGAGCCAGCTCAACGCTGAGGGGTGAAGCTGGAAAGGAGACAGAGGCTCCAGCCCACAAGACTGTGGGGCAGGGCTGGCCTAGGCGGGGTGCAGCAGGTGCCCCTCCCAGAGCCGGGCTCACTTCTGTGCGCCCACCCTCCCCACAGGAACCCTGGGCAGAACTACCCCTATCAAGGGCTCCACTACAATCAGCTCGGACCCAGGAAATGGGGGTCCCCCTGCACACCTAACCCAGCCAGGACACGGTGAGGTCTCAGAGCTCATGGCCACACCCCTTCAGAAGTGGAAGGCTTGGGGAAATCCCCAGCCGAGGAGGGAGGGGGCAGCTGCCATGGGTGGAAATCCAACCCCCTCAGAAGCCCAGATAGGATGAGAAAGACCTGTCTCCAGCTCCCAGCCCCCAAACCCACCCTCAGGCTCCAAGGTGGACTCCAACAGCGACTGGGAAATTAATCAAGTGAGCCTAGCGAGACCAGGACTCGACTCCGCTTCCCAGCCCTGGCGGAGCCTCTCGGCAGCACCCCGCTGGTGTCTGCGGGCTCCTGACGGGCCACCCCGCTCGAGGGGGCTGTCCCTGCAATTAGCCGTGCCCCTTCTCAACCCTGGGGCAGACGGGGATGGCCAACCCGGAGCCGCCCCTCGGCCCGCTGTGGGTCAGAGGGCACAGTGACAGGAGAACAAGCTGGTGCTGGAGGAGGGATGTCCAAGTGGGCATGTGTGTTGCCCAGGGACCCTCAGAAGACCCACCTGCCCCATCTCCCCCACAGGCACACACGCACCGCGCGCACGCGCACACAGGGCCCCAAGGCTCAGCCCAGCCGCCGACTCCCTGCCCCCAACACCGCTGGGAAAGGCTCGGCCCGGCACCTGCGGCCCGAGCACGCAGGCCAGGCTCCGCAGCCACCCAAGGGGGATTTTCCCAGTCGGTCCTGACCGGTCGGTGGGGCACCGAGGATCAAGCAGCCTTCTGGGGCTGTGCCTGCTCCCAGCTCCCAGCCCCTGGGCCATGGAGTCCCCTCCCTAGGCCCGAAGCTGCTCACCATGGGCCTCTCAGGGTCAGGCCCTCCCTCACGCCCGCCTGTGAGCCTCCAACATGATCCTGGGGTCCTCAGGTGGGGGTGCGGAAACCTCTCCAGGTCCGGCTCCAAGCCCAGCCAACCCCAGCCAAAGGCTTCCCCGGACGGGCTGCGGCAGGGCGGCTGCGGCTGGGCTGGCGGCAGGCGGACAAGGCTTTTGAAGTTGGCTCCTCCAGCAAAGGAGGGAGGGAGGAGGGAGGCCCAGGATCCCAGCCTGCCCCCTCCCTCTCCCAACTCCGTATCCAATCGCTTCTCCAATTAACCTGACCCTGGACCCAGCAGTGCTGGGCTCTCTTCCCACCCAGTGGGTCCTGGATTGAGTCACCAGCCCCACAGACACGTGCTGTCCCAAAGGGGGTGGGGTGCCCCGTGGGCAGTACAGCCAGGTGGAAGGGGAGCCAAGCAAGTGGGGGGCCACCTGCACCCCCCATCTGGGTCTCCCTCTGAGGTTGGCACTGCTCTCTCCCAGGAACCTGGCCACGACAGAACCAGCGAGGGGGACTTGACCCCCACCACGCCAGCACCACACCTGACGCCCAGGGGTCCTGCCCCAGCAGGTCCCTGCATGGGACTTCCCGCTAGCCCAGCACGCAGCTGCCGCCCCCCTGGCTGGGCCGGAGGACAGGGACAGCGTCTGGGGCCCACTGGCCGGGAGGTGGAGCTGAAGAAAAGCTCAAGTGTCTCCCAGGGAGACGAGAACGTGCCTCAAAGCATTTGAGAAAACAACGCCCAAGACATTCCCGCGGACAATCCTGATGCTCTGGAACTTCCCACGGGCCCTGCAGGAAGCCTCACCTGACATCAAAGCCAGAGGAGGTGCCCAGAGACACGCCCCCCTCGGGGCGCAGAAGACCACCCACACCCCCGTGGCCACAGCCAGTCACTGTCCCCCGAGCCTTGGTTTCCACATCACAGAGACGAATGAGCTCCAAGCAGCTTCAGGACTCTCTCAGGGCCTGGGCAGACCTCCTGCCTCGTCCAGAAGAGGGGGGAGGAAAGAGCCAGCCACCTGCCGTTCCATGCAGGGCCTCAGCAGCTCCTTCATCCTCCCCTGCCAGTGGCCCGGGGACCTCCTGTTCAGCTTACAGGTGAGGACGGCTACAGGTCTTCAGGAGCTCTGCTGGTTATAAAGCAGCAAAAGCGAAGTCACCTGCAGTGGTGAGCACCTCTCATGCATCTTCCTCCACCACCAGCCGGAGACCTCCCGGGCACCCTCCGGCAACTGGCTCTGGAGGCACCTGAGGACGCGGCTGTGTGCGTTCAGACTCACAGAAGGCCCCCCCCCCCCCCCCCGTGAACCTGTGATCTGGTGCCCCCTCCAGGGAGCGGCAGGCTCCCGAGGGGACACACAAGTCCCTAGCGGAGGTGCACTTCCTACCGCCTTCCCGAGGCACCTTCCTCAGAGGCCCCCCTGCACACAAGAGCGCCGAGCCCTCCAGACCAGACTGGCGCACAGCACACGCCAGGAGGCCCAGAGAAAACCAACAGGTCACCAACCCTACACGCTCCCGAGAAAAACTTTATTCCAGAGCAGAGCCCGCTCGGGCCCCTCCAGCCCCGTCCTCACATGGCAGGCAGGCACCCTCGCCCACCCGCCCCAAGACCCAGCCCAGAGGGGCCGCCCCGTCAAAAGGTGTTCTTGATGCGGGCCGCCACCAGCACGAGGATCTCCCCGATCTTCCTCTGCCAGTTGGCGATGTCCTTGGACACAGCGCACCACAGCTCCCCGTGCCGGGGCTCGGCGTTCTCGCAGCGCCGCCTCACCTCCTCCCGCTGCTCCTGGATGGGGACCAGAGGGCTCTTGAGACAGGGCTCCTCCCAGGCTCTTCCTCACCTGTCCCACCGTGCACTCGGCCCCAGCCTGGGCCCTCCCAGCCCGCACTGCCCCCACCGGACAGATGACTTTGGGCAGGCCTTGACCCAGATGTACAGCAGAGTCAAGCCCCTGCCTCCCTCAAAGGCAAAGTCAACTCCTCGTGGGCACTCCACCCTGGGAGCCACACCGGGCAGACAGACCCACCGAGGCACAAGGACAATCCTCAGGGCCCGGAACCCACCCTCATTTCCACTGGGACCCCATCACCAACTGAGATGCGAACAGGCCACTTAACAGGCCCAAACACCCACATTTCAGGCTGAGGCTACAGAACCGTAACCAGCAAACAGCTGCGGAGAAGAAGCTGTCAGCAGAGCTGCTGTCCATGTCCCGCCCCCCCCCCCCCCCGCCCCCCGCCGCGGGCGCAGACCTCTGTGCCGTGCTGCAGCTCGAACTTGTAGAAGAGGGCCCAGGCGTCCCCTAGGTCGGAGTCGATCTTCACGGTGCGGTGGAACCACTCCCTGGCCTTGGTGATCTTCCGCTCACTCCAAAACAGCCTGTCGGAAGCGAAGGGGGAGAGCCCAGGGTGAGCGCCAGCGACGGCCTGCCTCCAGCCTCCCCATGTGTGGGTGCAGCATGAGCCCCGAGACCCACCGTGGGACCTCTGTCCTCCCTGCAAGCCCTGGGCTCCCCCAGGAGGCTGAGGAAGGGGCCTGGCCACCTGGAAACCGTGCAGGTCACCAAACGGGAGCCGTTCTCCAAGTGTCTAACCAAACTTTCTGAGAAAACCCACACGGAGGAAGGAACTGGCACTCCTTCACATGCCTCTTTCCTCCAGGTGAAGTACAAGGGGATGAAAGGAAACTGACCAAAATGTGAACTAAGGTTTGGATTTGGGAAGGAAGGGAAGGTCTGGCCTGCTCCTGCCCGTCAGGCAGCCAACCCCGAGGAGAGGGCCTCAGGTCAGCACAGGCAGCTGGGCACGGCAGACACAGCTGGAACCAGGCCCCGGGAGAGGACCACCCGCGACCAGACTGAGGGTCCACAGAGCCCTCTGCACGTCAGTGAGGACAGGACGGTGGGGGGACTTGCTTCCACCCTCCACCCAGCCCCGCCTCCCCCCTCGCCAGAGGTACGGCTGCGGAGGAGGGCACCCTAACCCTCCGCTCCAGGCAGCGGCTGGGGCCGGTCTGTAACGAAACCGAGTAACTGGATGCAATGATAGCTTGATTGCTTTTTAAGCCTTGTGGTATTCTTAATTGCTTGGTGTTAGATAAACTGTGATTTAAAGAGCACAAACCCAGATAGCAGGCACACAGAACTCCAGCCTGGGAACAGCAAGGAGTGACTTGTTGATTTTAGCAAAGCCTTTTATGAGGTTTATGGCCGCCCTATCCGAGTGGCACACACAGAGGTCCCTCTGGGAGGCGGAAGCGCAGGACAGGAGGGAGGGAGCCCTGACAGGCCTCAGGGCCCGTGGGGAGCCCTTGTCCCCACAGCAGGGAGAGGAGGTGCTGGGCAGCACCTGAGGAGGGGCGCCAAGGCCAGCGGGCACATCCCCGGCTCAGGCTTTGACCGCCCAGGTGCCACCTCTCCCGGGTGAGCAGCAGCCCCAGGAGCCGTCCATCTGCAAGCCCTGCCCCGCACGTAGGTCCCTCTTCTCAGGAAGTCCTCCTGCGAGCAAGCAGGGAGCGGCAGCTCTTAAGACGCTCCACTAACGGGCCACACCTCACCGTGTTCCCAAGACCCCGAGCTCCTCCCCACGCCCCCCAGCTCACACCTCCCAGGGAGCCCTGACCCAGCACCCGACACACAAGCTCACGGTGTGAGGTCACTGACCTCCTTTTGCCTGGAGACCGTTTGCCCTAAAGAAGGTGGCATTTCCGCAACCCAGGCACTGACAGCCGGACCCATGGCCCCGATGGCTCCCGGGCCACCCAGGAGCGACATTCTCCCCTGGCCTGGGAGACAGTTCCCTTGCTTCCAGCCCTTCCAGCCAGGGGGGCTTTGCCTATGGATTAAATTGTGTGGACCAACATTCGAAGTCTGTCTCTGTCTTAAAACCCAGGGCACGTGTATGTGTAGCTACAAAGTGGCAGACACAGAGGGGCAGTCCCATCTGAAGGACTGGACAGAGGGGACCAGGCAATCCAGGCAGCTCACGTCCGCATGGCCTCTGCCCCAAGAGGCCAAAGCGCTTCGCCACAGAGGTCTAGGGACCAAGGACCAGGGAGCCTGCCCCGTTTCAGAGACCAGGTGGGCCCCGGCGGGAAGCAGCCCCACAGGGTCTCTCCACTCACTTGGCCACGGCCAGGAGCACGTGGGGGTCGTGCTCGCATTTCTTCAGGGCATCGACACTCTTCGTCTTCCTCTGGGGCCTGGCCTCGAGGAAGATGGCTTCAGACCACAGGACACCTGAAATTCACAGACGCCACACCTCAGACTCTGACCTTGGCTCGGAAACGCGCCTGTCCAGCCAACACAGCTGCCGAGAGGAGGGTCCTGCTTCGGGGACACCACCAAGACCACGTAAGCCTGCCGCCCTACAGCCCCCAAGGCACAGGCTGACCACTTCCTGGGAATGACAGGTTAGAAATAACGAGGCCTCACTCCTGCCGACTCAGTAATTCCACATCCAAGAGTCAATTGTAATAAAACCATCAGAAATGCTAGTCGAGATTCACACAGAAAGGTTGTAACACTGAATTAAATCAGATTGAGAACTGAGCAACAGTTGAGCGGTGCTGTCATATTTACAAAATTTTGTAATTTACATCCTTGAAGAGTCACCGATAATGGAAAATTCTCACCAACTTTTCAGCTTTAAAAAAAGGCACAAAACTAAACATACTAGCCCCGGCCAGTGTTGCTCAGTGGTTAGAGTGTCAGCCCACACGCCGAAGGGCCATGGGTTCGACTCCCAGTCAAGGGCATGTACCTGGGTTGCAGGTTTGCTCCCTGCCTCGTTGGGGCGCCTGCGGGAGGCAATGCAGTTGATGTGTGTCTCTCACATCAATGTTTCTCTTTCTCTCTCTCTCTCTTTCTCCCTCCATCCCCTCTCTTCTACTCTCTCTGGGAAGCAATGGAAAAAACACAAAAACTAAACCTACTTCGGTACTTTACAGAAAGCTCAGAGCAGTGGTCTCTGAGCAGTGGCTGAGAGGTGGTTTCATTCCCTCTCACCCCAAATCCGTTTACACTGCGTGTGCATCCTCACAGACGTGGGTAACACAGGAAAAGGTGAAGGGAAGAAGTGGCAGCACCTCGGAACAGGAAGTGGAATGCCCCTGACGGCGAATTCAGTTGCAACGTCTCAATGACCGTGTTAATACACCTTCCGACTAAAGTGACTCATGCCAACCACCCAGGAAGCGCCTGCAGCCCTGCCCGGCACCCCGCAGGCCTTACCGGAGCTGGGGCACTCCTGCAGCGCCTTGGCCATGAGCGTGTTGGCGATGTTCTTCAGCCCGGCCCGGTACTCCAGCCGCACGGACTCCAGCCTGAGGACACATGCCCCAGAGGGAGGTCTAGTGCCTGCCCGCGGACAGACGGCCTGAGCAGAGCTGCCGCCGCGGGAGCTGCCCACGCTGCCCGGGGCAGGGCCCTGGTGCCACACTGCGGGCCCGTTGTAACGGCCCTGCCCGGAGCCTGGGACCCTGACATCGTGTTTCCTCAGGGCGTCGGCACTTGGTCTTCCTCTAGTGCCAGGAAGACGGGTGGGAGGACAGACGGCATGTTGCGGCGGCTGCGAGTGCACAACACAAGGGCGTCTCCTTCAGCCCCCGCTGCACGCTCCAGCCCTGACTCTGAGCCCTGCGCTGCACCTCTGTATGCAGTTTCCTGGGGGCAAAACGCCATCTTCACCCGAGAAACTCCTATTCATCCCTCAAGGTCTCGCCTAGGCGCCAAGTCTTCTACGGAGCCGCTCTGTAACTTCCTCCATCCTGATCCTCCCTCATTAGCTCTGGCTCCCCTGGACACCTGCTCTCAGAGACAAGTTACACTACACTGAGCACCTGGGCTGAACCCTCCTCACAACCGGCACCTGCCACTCTTCCTGCGAAGCCTGAACCGGAAACACTGCCCAGCGGCTGCCCATGAGCACCAGCGAGGGCGCCGAGCGTGAGCTGGCCCGAGACTCACCACAGTCCAGGGTTCTTCGGGTTCTTCAGGCGAGACTTCTCCAAAATGGCCCGAGCTCGGGTCAGCTGCCCGATCTTCTCCTCCAGCCGGGAAAGCAAAAGCCACAGGGGTGTGGAGTGGGGACATTTCTTCAGCTGTGGCCAAGACAGACAAGTAAGAGAGAGGGGGCTTGGCTGGGATCTGGGAGGGGCTGTGACAGCTATGGCCAGCTCCTCAAGCCAGAGCCAGGCCGCCCATGTCCATGGAGACCCATCCACTTCACGCCTTGGTTAAAGGTTTTATGTGCATGGCTGTGCTGGGCACATGTGTGTACGGGGTGCGTGTGTGTTTATGTGCACAGCTGCGCAGTGCTCACATGTACAGGGTGTGCACACAGCAGCTGAACATTAGAGACGGCGTAACCTGCACCGCGTGCAGTGCATACAGCTCTGAAGGACCCCGAGTCGGGTTGTCAGACACAATCGGGAGTGCCCAGAAGCACTGCCCTGAGCAGGGGGTGAGGCCCAGCAGGGGCGAAGCAGGGGCTGACCACTGGGCCCAAGTGTGCAGCGTGCAGAGCTCACCCCCTGGCTGTAGGCCTCCCGAGCCTTGTCCGTCTGCTCCTCCTGCTCCTCGATCTGCCCCTTCATCATCCACAGCTTGGGGAAATCCTCGTAGTGCTTCAGGGCCTCCTCACACAGCTCCTGGGCGGCCTCGATGTTCCCCAGCACCCACTCCAGCTTCACAGACTTCATGAACACCTGGGGGAAGGCACACGTCAGCCAGCCACCCCACCCGGCTCCGGCCCAGCCTCTAGCACTGGGCCCGGGCTGGGCTGGCACCTGGGTGGTAGATGCTGAAGGTCACACAACAGGTCGCCTTAAATGCTGTTTGTTCGGCTATTCACCTTGTAAGCTGCCTTGTAGCTGTGGTGAGCCTACAGTGTCCTGGCCTCAGGTCCTCCCCCACCGCCCCCTCCCGACACTGCAGGACAGGAGGCCCCGCGTGGCCTGAGCCACCCCGCTCACCCGGGCAGTGGGTGCGCTGCTCCGAGCCTTGGCCAGCAGCCGCCGGGCCCGCTCATACTCGTTGTTCTCCGATTCCAGCTTGACGGCCGCCAGCCAGATCTCCTCACTGTTGGGGTTGGCCTGGAGGGTGAGCCCAGCAGAGCCAAGGTGGGCACAGGACAGAAGTGAGCAAGGCTGGGCTCACTTAACACAAGCAGCCTCCTCGGAGCACACTGGCCACACGTGCTGACCACACCAACCCAAAAGTGGCACCACAGTGACTGGCAGTGGGGTCAGGGCAGATGGGGGAATGAGACAGCAGAGGGCACAGCCAGCTCCATGCCAGCCTTTCTCTTGGAATCCCTCCAGAACAACAGCCTTTGTCATGCTGGCCGGGGTCACAATAGCTCCACCTGTATACAGCACCCCAGTTTATATAAAAGAGGCTGCAAACTACTGACCAACGCCCCCACTATCACAGAGTACTGCATCAGGATATTGTATGTGGTAACAAAAGGAAGGTACACCGGCCATGACAAGCCTGGCTGGGTGCAGATGCCTCGATGTAATGCTGCCCACGTGTGACCCATGTGGCCAGGTGGGTGGCTGACTGCTTGAAGCAAGGGGCACAGGGCTCCCTGCTCCAAGAGCTGGATGACCCACTCCCATGTCGAAGCCCAGCTGTCACTCACTGTGTGCTCCATCCCCCCCCCCCCCCCCCCGGGAATGTTCCTGCTCGCCCTGTGTGCTGTGTTCCGGAACATGTAGCTGGCGGTCACACAGAGCGGTGGGGACCAAGAGGCAGGTGTCTACCAGCCGGGCCGTCTTCCCTGTTCTCAGGTCCTCGTGGGGCCCAGCGGCCTGCACAGCAGCCTGAGTGCTGCGCACTGTGACCGCGCACGGCCCCCTGGGGTCCGCACCATCGGCGGCGGGAGGAGACCTGAGGAGGCGCGCGCACCGGTGCCGACCTCACCCACCTGGAAGGCCAGAGCCAGGATGCTCCTCGCCGCAGGCACATCGCCCGCCAGCCACTTGGACTTGGCGCCCATGAGCCACAGCACCTCCGCTTTGGGGCAGTGGGCCACGGCCCTCTGCAGAAGGGCTTCCAGGGACTCCCTGCAAGACAGGCCCACGGTCACCGCAAGCGCACAGGGCACTGCAGCCGTGGCGCGGGCACTGAAATGACAGTTACTGCTCCAAAGTCCGACCCCATCAATGATTGACCAGGTTTACGATGGGGAGAGTGCGGGGAAATCTTCTCTCCATAAAGGTTCTAAAACCAACTACTGCAGAGGGTGCTACAAAGTGGCGCATTGTTCCAATAGCAGAGCCTGATAGAGGGACGTCTTAGGGGACCCTTTTACAGCCGCGTGTCCTGGAGGGAGCGGTAACGTCACGGTCTGGGTGACAGGAGAGCCTTTCATCTCTAGCCACAGATCCGCTGATAAAGATTATGGCCTCCGCCCGCTCTCGGGCATCCAGAGACACTACCTTATTGGAGGAAAGTTATTTTAGGTCACTATTGAGCAAGAAGACCACCAGCCTGGGTACCAGGTGTAAAGCCCACCGCCCCTCGTTCATACCACCTGGCTCAGGTGACCTCTTCAGACCTCAGCAGCGAGACCCTGTGCAGGAAGCCGGGCAGCACACAACCCGGGACCGAGACCCCAGGCCCCAAGCACCCGCCTCCCTCACCCTCCTGAGTCGGCAGATGGCACAGGTGCCAGATGGGAGGAGGGGCTGCTCTAAGCCCAGGACCAACAGCTGCAGTGCCCCCGGGCCACAGCTGGGAGGGCAGGCTCTACTAGGCAGAAGACATCCGAGGCGAACTTGTACAGGGTGAGCTCAAAAGGTCCCCAAAGGAGTGAACTCCACAACACAAACCAGCTGGCAGGAATGAGGAGGGGACAAAAGCACCAGAGACAGGAAAGAGGTCTCAATGCTCCCAGCGGCAGCCCTGGTGAATCAGCAAGGCCACCCCACCAGCACCAGGACGGCAGCAGACACCTGGGCAGAGGGCGCACAGTGACGTGAGCCGATGCCCCGGCAGCCCCCTCACCACCAGAATTGTAACCCTAATCTAATCAGCGACTGTGGCACCCAGGCAGGTCTGAAGGTTTTTTCAATTACAGAGCACAATTAGAGGAAATTGTCAAGGACCTCCTCAGAGCACAAAACCCAACTCCAACCCAAAGCCAGCAAATGTAAATGAAAACCATGCCTGCCTGGGCCCAGATGCCGCCCCGCCCACACTGACGGAGCCAGAGCTGGCAAGACCCGGACTCCGGGCCGAGCCCCAGCACCCAGGAACCCCCAGGCTCGGCTGCAGGTGCTCCTTTGGCAGAGGCCCCTCTGCGCCTCAGCGCCACGACGACACCACAGTGATAGCCCTGTCGCCAGAGGAGCCGCAGGGGCAGCTCCAGCTGCCAAGTCCCAGGCCAGGCACTCGCCCCTCCGCGGGGAGCTCCGCCTCGCCTAGAGCTGGAGGTGCAGCTGCACGCAGGGTAGCCAGCCCCCCACGTACCTGGTGCCATGGTTCTTCTCAAAGTAGGCGGCTCGCAGCCACACACTCTTCTTGCTGGGGAACACCTGCAGAGCGTAGGCATAGATGGCTCGTGCGCACTCCAGGGCATTGTGGGCCACACACTAGAGCAGAGACGGGAAAGAATGGGCGGCTCAGCACTGGCCCCGGAGCAGGAAGTGTGGCGCCCTCCGTCAGACACCACACCACACGGGAGGGAAACCCCAGGAGGATGGGGTGTGAGCACAAAAGTGGGAGCATGTGGGGCTGTGACGGGGCGGCCTGCCAGCCCAGACAGACCATGGGAGCTGGTGCGAGGAACACCCACCACGGCTGCAGGGGAGCGGCGGGCACAGGGTGAACACATCCACGCACGTGAGGTCCTTTTGAAAAAAAGTGTAGTGTGTGTTTTAACTGTAAGTCACACACACACCGCAGATACTTAAAGTCCTCTCATGTCAGGAACAAAGCTGTGCCAGGAGGACGTGGGCTGGAGTCGGACAAGCAGCCTCACCCCTGTGCATCTTCGTACACGGAGGCCCCGAGCCACCCCCGGCTGCTTCCCTTCAGCAGCTTCAGCTGGGTCCCTCCTCCGTGCTACGGCCTCCGCCGAGCCACCACCACAGACGCCAAAGAGGCCCTGCCATGGGCGCGTCCTGACCAGGAGCAAGCACCTGGTGGAGTGAGAATCAGATCCGGGCACACTGGCCTGCACCCTTACCATCACTTTTGACCAAGGTCCTGGGAGGCCAGTCACAAAGGCTTTCGGGCCTCCGTCCACCACGGCCGTCGCCCCAAGTCCCATAGGCTCACATGACAGCTCGGCCAGGCCTGTCGGTGTGCGAGCCCCAGGAAAACGCTCCACACTCCAGGCACCAACACCTCCGCTCCGCTCAGGAGCACAGCCTCTGAGGACAGCTGCGTGCACTTCAGCGCTTGCGAAGGGGGTGGAAACGAGGACACCGGCACCAGCTCAGGCTGCGGGTGCCACCCCCCTCCACCCCCGCGGCTGCTGTCTGCAGGGCGACGCCCACCACACCTCCACGGGGCCGACAGTAGGAAAGCAAACAGGCAGTGTCCAACTGCATTCGGAATAAACAGAGGCTCGGCAACCAGGGTCTGGGGTCTTCTGGGTGTTTAGAGATTTTCTCCCAACACAGAGGCTGTGTGGATGTTTATTAATTTACTAGAGGCCCGGTGCACCGGTGGGATCCCTGGGTCCCGGATTGCAAGAGGGCGCAGGCCAGGCCGAGGGACCCCACCGGTGCACAATCGGGACTGGGGAGGGACCGCGGGAGGGCTCTAGGGTGTGTCCAGCCCGTCTCGCCCAGTCCCCATCGGCTGGACCCCAGCAGCAAGCTAACCAACTGGTCGAAGCATCTGCCCCCTGGTGGTCAATGCGCATCATAGCAACTGGTTAAACAAATGATTGGACACTTAGCATATTAGGCTTTTATCATATAAGGATTCTTCAGACTTTTGTATGTCGTATTACATATTAAAAGGTTGTAACAAGATGTTGCAGTTGGCCTGTGGTCAGTGTGCACAGGCCGTCTGCAGGCCGGCTTGGTAGCCGGGGCAGTGCCAACACCGCCTTCAGGGGAGGGGCGGAGGCCACAGTTTACATAGGACTTGGGACGATGGCCATGGTGGACAGACTCCCAGGGAACGGAGTGGGACCCTCAGTCTCTCCTGACGTAAAGGAGTGGATGCCACATGAATGAGGGAGAGAAGGAGGCTGTTCTTTACTGTAGAATTCCTACTAATAAACTCTAATCAATCAGAAGAAACAACATTTAAAAAACCTCCATTTGGCAAATACCATGGCAATAACAGACACAGGCCAAACTTAATGGACCCGCAGGTCAAAGTTTGGCGAGAAAACAAGATGTGGGGAGTCTCAAAGTGTCTCCCCACAAAATACTGATTAATAAAAGGGGAAAACCAGTACCCTTCCATTGGCGAGCCTGGCAAGCGCCACCTGAGCTGGTCAGAGTTGAATGGGTGCAGGTGTCCCCCAGCACAACCCGCCGGGAAGACGCAGTCCCCACCAAGATGCAGAACCTCAACCCGCCCATGCGACACGGTGCAGGCTGAATCCAGGGGCCCCACAGAACCACTGGCCTGTACGCCTCAACTACACCAGACTCGTGGAAACCAGAGACAGACCAGAGCCCTCCTCAGGCCATGGAGACCCAGGAAGTGACCTGGCAGCTATGCAACAGAACGCAGCTGAGCCCACTGCTGACATCCGAGAGAGCCTGCAGCTGACTACCAGTCCTGCACCAACACCCCACCCAACCGAGAGCTGTGCTGAGCTGGCACACGAGTGTCAGCGAGCTCACGAGCGCCCTCCTTTAAGAACACACACTGAGGTCTTGAGATGTAAAGGGCCAGGCCACCTACAACTTACTCTCAAAGGGTTCAGAGAAAAATGAGGGGCATGTGTGTGCCTGTGGAGAATGAGAAAACAAATGTGGTAAAACGGGTACTAAGTCTGGTGGATTCTGGGTGAAAGGCATAAGAATTCTTCGCTGAGTTTTGCTACTTTTAGATAAGGCTAAAATTCTTTCAAAATAAAAAAGCTGAAAAAGGGCTGCATGCAAGGGATAAAATACTTTAACTGTGTTTACTGACTGTGACCTATGTCTTCCTGGACAACTGTTCTAAGGAAATATCTCAAAGTAGGCAAAAGCTTTGTGTGCAAAATGTCTTCCGAGCGCCATCTGTAACAGAAACCAGGCGCGGGGACCAGCCAGACGCCAGCGGTCAACAGCTAAGGAAGCGCGTGAGCCTGGGGTCCGGTCCTCCCAGAGCTCTGCAGGCGAGGGCGCACTAGAAAAGCAGCTCTTCACGCGGCCCTGGGTGAGAGGGCGCTGTCCCTCCCGACGGCAGTGATGGCTCCACACCAGCAGGTCAGGGAGTCTCAAACCCAAGCAAAGAGACCCCGGGCCCGAGGACCAGACTCACACTGTCGGCGTCTTCCATCCAGGTGTGCTTCCGGTCCTCCTCCTCGATCCCAATGCCAATCACAGCTCGCATGACCGCCTGACAGGTGGCCACACTGCCCGCCTTGTCACACTCCTCGGCATCCTGAGGGAGGGACACAAACTGAGCCCACAGCAGCGCGCAGAGGCCCCGCGGGGTGCTCCGCTGCGGACAGCGGGACCGAGCGCTCTGGTACCGCGGACGGCAGGCGTGTGGGCTCCACAGGTCCTGACTGCCTGTCTGGCTCACTGGTACCCATCCCTGCACCCAGCAGATCAATGCTCAACAAATGGCTAACGACCGAATGAAGCTGCACCCACCACTCCACAAACATTACATAAGCACCTACTGTGCACAAAGTGCTATGGAAGCAACGCAGTGGCAAGAAGGCTCCTACGCTAAAGAAACTTCCAGAGAGCCTGGAGGAAAGACAAGCTCACACATTGTGTCTGTCAGTCTGGAACAGAGAGACCTGTCGGGGCGCAGGTGAGCCTCGCGCAGAGTCGGCAAGGCAGAAACCCGAGGGAGGGACCAGCACAGGAGCCCTCACGGGCAGGGGAGCACTGGGCTTTCGGGCAGCAGAGAGGAGCCAGCAGGAGACACAGACCTATCACTGGTGTCTCTTGCACATCAAATGGAAAAGGACCAATAACACAAGAGACATACAACACACAGTTCTCTAAGAAAGAAAACGCAAATGACTTTTAAATATATGAAAAGCAATTCAAAGCCACTTTTTTAAAATTGATTTTTAGAGCCCTACCCGGTTTGGCTCAGTAGATAGAGCATCGGCCTGCGAATTGAAGGGCCCCAGGTTTGATTCCGCACATGCCTGGGTTGCGGGCTCAACCCCCCAGTAAGGGGCATGCAGGCGGCAGCCAATCAATGGTTCTTTCATTGTTGATGTTTCTCTCTCTCTATCCCTCTCCCTTCCTCTCTAAAATCAATAAAAATGTATTTTTTTAAATAGATTTTTAGAGAGAGGGAGAAGGGGCGAGAGAGAGAAACATCGGTTGGCTGCCTCCTGCACGCTCCCTACTGGGGATATGCCCTGACTAGGAATGGAACTGGCAACCCTTCGGTGCACAGGACGATGCCCAACCAACCAACCAACCAAGCCACACCGGCCAGGGCCAAAGCCACTTATTTTTAAAATGCTCACTAAGCTATCCCAAGTGCCATTTCATACATATCAGAACAGCGGCCATGAAACACAGCTAGCACACAGCTAACACCTTTTATTTTTTTTTGTTAATCCTCACCCAAGGATATTTTTTCCATTGATTTTTAGAGAGAGTGGATGGGGGGAGAGAGAAAGAGAAAGAAAGGAAAAAAGGAAGGAAGAAAGGAAGAAGGAAGGAAGGAAGGAAGGAAGGAAGGAAGGAAGGAAGGAAGGAAGGAAGGAAGGAAGACAACTGGTTGCCTCCCACACTGAACTTGCAACCCAGGTGTGTGCCCTTGACTGGGAATCAAACCTGAGACCCTTCATTGAATGGGGCCCAACACACAAACCACTGAGCAATATCAGCCAGGGCTGTCTGTCACCCCTTTTGTTTTTTTTAAACGTTTTGATTGATTTCAGAGAGGAAGGGAGGGGGAGAGAGAGATAACCATCAATGATGAGAGAGAATCATTGATTGGCTGCCTCTTGCAAGCCCCCTACTGGGGATGGAGCCCTAACACAGGCAAGTGCCCTCCTGGTTCATGGGTTGACGCTCAACCACTGAACAACACTGGCCAGGCTGTCACCCCTTCTAGATGTGTTATTTCTAGTCACAGAGTGACATGAGCGACATATGTCCACATGCTAAAAAGGCTTCAGAGCATCCAACCTCAATGTGTACTTGGGTTTGCCGCTACAAAAAGCTTCAGTGCGATCAAGTAAAGCCCCACGTGCCAGCATGGGACTCTAGGCCCCATCAACAGCCCTGTTCTAGGAGATGCCACGTGCAGGAGGACATCCATTTTTGGAGCTGCCACGGACCCTGAGCGCGGCTGCAGTCCCACCTGGATCCACTGCTCGCGGTTGATCTCCACACCGTTGGCCCGCAGAGAGGTGATGGCCCGGTCGATGATCTTCTCCACCATCTGCGTGTTCCCGTTGGCTTCCTCCAGCTTGGCAGCCGTGACCCAGATGTGCCGGTCTGTGGGGATATTCTCACGGGCCTTGTTCAAGACCTTGCGGGCATTTTCGTAGGTCTCCAACCTTGCCAGAGCGAGCCACAGCTGTGTGGAAAGCCAGACATGAGACCCAAGGGGCAGGTGGCGAGCCTGCCTCAGTGGCCCCACGGTGCTTCCCAGGCCTGAGCTCTCAAGGACCACCAGAGCAGGGCCCATGAACGTGACAGCAGCATTTTCACATCTGAAAGCTGCTCAGTTATGCTGCTGATTTACTTAGTAACGGTCTCGTTAACAGGAAAAGAAACGTATGTCGTGTGTGTGTGGAGCGGAGGTGAGCAGGACAGGAGGCTGCTTCACAAGCTAAATGGTCACATGGGGTTCAGCCTCCTGGGCTCTCACACCCCAGCTGGTGACTCGGCAGCATTTCAACACCAAGCATGTGGACAGGCTCTGTTTATTTTTATGTAATGAATTAAGATTGATTTTGTTTGGAAAATTTTGCAATACCCCTCAGGATAATGAAATACATACTGGATATCATGAAACCAAGACTAAAAGCACTGCACAGACTGCTGTGAACCTGAATGTTTAAAACTGGAGAAATCCAACTAGCTCAGAGGCAAGAAGCCGACTTCATGCTGGGTTGGCAGAAAGATGTGTCAATAATTTCTACCACTCTCTCCCCTCAGGTCCCATCTGCAAATTCTGCGCAGCCCCAGGCCTGAAGGAGGGCCCCACACAGAGCCCCCAGAGCCATCAGGCTGACCACAGCCAGGCTGCCCGCTCTGCCTGCAGCTGCCAGGCGGCTTCCTGTGGCTTCTTACTGCACCTGGGTGAGCTCAATGCCCAGCTGATGCCACTTTCAGATCCTGGGCCTGGGCTCACGCCTCAGTGGTAGTGATGATGGCTGGAAGACTCACCTCCACGCTAGTGGGGCAGCACTCCACGGCTCGGCTGAGCATGATTCTAGCATCTTCAGGCTCTTCCAGCTCAACCGCCGCCTTCCATAAGCGAACAGAATTGGGTACATGCTCCAGGGCTGGGAAAGGTCACAGAAAAGGGGAAGTGATGCTGCTGCCAGCAGGGTCAGGAGGCCTGGCCCTAGGGACCGCTGGGACAGCAGGCCTCCCTTTCTAGGGGTGCTCCAAGGCCTGGGGCACGGCAGACAGCTGAGGGTGGTGCATCCCCTCCACCCCCATACACACTTGAAAATCAATGTTAGAAAACAAAGCAACACAGAGGCACCCGAAGGCAGTCACCGCACAGGAAGGTCCAGCGGGCAGGTGCAGTGAGGAAGCGAGGAGAGTGCAGAGGTCACGGGAAAGGAAAACAAACGGCCCTGGGACGTGCGTGCCGGGCTGGTGTGCGCCCGGAGGCCGGCTAAGCTCCCCGAGACCAGGCACTGGTTTACACAAGGCTCTGCCAGGCTGTGCCAAGGCCGCCTCGAGACGCTGTGGCTGGCAGCGTATAAGGGACAGCCAGGCAAGAAAAGAGCAGTCTGAACAAGAAATGCCTGTGAGAAGCCGGGACAAGCCGGGACCTCACAGAGGCCGATGTGACGGCAGCCTCCAGCCCTTTGGGGGGGAGCGGGGGGACACACAGGTGTTGTCCCTGTGCTCAGTGACCAGACGATGAGGGCTGCTGCAGGCTGCCATGCCTTACGGGCCAGAGTCCATGCTCTCGGGTAAAGAACCGCTGTATGTGAGTGCCCCGATTCACAGAGCAGCCCATGGCCCAACCCCAGGCATAAGGCTCCCGACCCCGTGTACCCTTACAGAGGCGGACACTGCGACTCAGGTCAAGCACTACGCCCACGGTCACTCAGCCTCAAGTCTCAAACCAGCAGAGGAAGCTGAAGCTCCCCCAGCAGGCCCCGGGACGTCAGCTGCACCGACTGTGACCACAGCCGTGCACAGACCACAGGCTGAGGGCTGCACAGTGCCTAAGTCACCAATGGCGGCATCTTCGTTTTCAAACATGCGACCTTTCCCGTGGTGGCTGCCAAGTGCACAGGGAGGCAGCAGTGGCTTGCTCAGGCACCTGGGAACAGGAGCTGCTTCGGGAAACCCTCTACGGAGGGACAGGGACCAGGACCATAACCAGGGAGCAGGGGCAGGCCAGCTGGGGTCTCCACATTCCTTCCGCCTGCGCACAGCTGCTCCCCTGACCAAAGGAAGAGCCTGGAGTCTGTGCCCCTCCGGGTCCAGGATGGCGGTGTGTCCCGCCTCCCGGGCAGAGCTCCTCCGTGCCCATCCCCTCTCCACACACCAAGCCAACTGGACACGAAGCCAGGTGATCCGGGGGAGCCATCCATCACGCGGTGCGGGCCGGGCCAGCAGAGATTTCCTGAGTAAATAATGCTAACTGCCCAGTTCAATGTGTTTGGCATTAGAGAGCTTGTTTTCTGGCTGAAAAAAGGTAGAAGCTGATTTCTACCAAAGAAGGTACTAACTTTCTGCTCCTGGCTCCGTTTTGAAGAGTCTGGCTCTGAGAATTTAATGGATAGCAATGCTGCAATCAAGAAATCAGAGGTGAGCCCTGGCTGGTTTGGCGCACTGAACTGAGCATCAGCCTGCGGACTGAAGGGTCCCAGGTTCGATTCCGGTCAAAGGCACATGCCCAGGTTGCAGGCTCACTCCCCAGCAGGGGGCGTGCAGGAGGCAGCCAACCAATGATTCTCTCTCATTACTGGTGTTTCTATTTCTCTCTCCCTCTCTGAAATCAGTAAAAATATATTTAAAAAAAGAAAGCAGGGGTGAGAGAAAAACACTGAGCACGTGATACACACCTGCAGGCAGAGCCACACACAAGGTGGATGCCACCTGGCCTCTATCGAACAGATGGTAGAGTCAGAAACTACGTGATGACACCGGCAGGCCTGACATCACACACCTCTAACACGTGACTCAAACGCATCTTAAACACAAGAGCTGGACACCACCCCCTGAAAACTGCCCCCGCGGCCACAGATGCACCTTCTGCGCCTGCGCTGAACTCAGGCTCCCTCCCGGCCGACCAGCATCTGCTCTGGGACAAACATCAGCAGAGGCCCATGTGGCGGCGAAGGGAGATCCTGTGTATCAGTCCCTCAGGATGAAAAACACAGCACCCTCAAAAGCTGCATCTTGGCAGTGATTCCCTGGCAACAAGCTGTTCAAGGGGACCCGCCTGACAGCCCCCGCTGCCTCGTCTACAGCACCAGGCAAAGCGAGGCGCGGCCACCCGCTGCCACCAGGAGCCTCACAGGACAGGAAGCAGTTCATCTACCGCAGAGCTCTGGTGCCGCTCGCTGCCGGACATCAGCTCCTGACCCTTGGGAGGTGACTGCTGCCCATGGGGCCTGCATGATGCTGGCGCAGCTCGCCCTCACGCATCACCCCACTGGCCAGCCCACAGAAGCAGGTTCTGAACCAGCACTGGCCACCATACCTGGGCCACAGCGACGGCAGGTGGCACCGCGAGAAGAGGCAGGAGTGGGGTCTATGCCAGAGCATCTCAGCCAGGCGGACACTCCCCCGCAGAGGAAGGGCAGAGGCAGCCCCGCCAGAAAAAGGCCTGAAGATCCACCCCTCGTTACCCACTCCCAGCAACACCTGAGCAACCCACGAAGGAGAGCTGCTCTCCCAGGGCACGGCCCGGCGTGCGGGAGGCAGCCGCACACGGAGACGCAGCACCCCGCTCCTGGCGGCCCCGGGAGGCTCACCTTTCCGAAGAACCCGCTTCTTGGCACGGATGTCTGTCTCCAGCTCGGCTGCTCTAATGTAAATCCTAACAGACTGTGGGAGGTGGCGGACAGCTTGGGCCACCACGGCCTTGGCGGTGTCCCCGGGCTGCAACCTGGCTGCTTCCAGCCAGACATCTTCACTCTGGGGGCAAACAGGAAGAGCGGCATGTGTCCGTGCAAGCCGGAGCCCCACGGAGCGGCAGCCCCTGGAACGCCACAGCCTCAGGACACGCGGCTGGCTCCTGGGACCACACCCATCCACCAGGGCTTTTTAAAAAATTACGTTTTTATTGATTTTTAGAGAGGAAGAGGAAGGGAGCGGGAGAAATAGACATTAATGAGAAAAACATCAACATGGATTGAATGTCTCCTGCACCCCCACTGGGGATCAAGCCCACCCATACGTGTGCCGATCGGAAACTGAACCAGCCACCTCTTGGTGTGGGGATCTACACTCAACCACTGAGCCACGCCGGCCAGCCCCCTGTGCTTGGCTCAAACACAGCTGTACCACAGGCCTCTCGTACCGCCAAGGCGTGGGACCGTGGCTGTGGCACACCTGCTGGCGTGGGGAAAGGGCCACACCCGTGAGAGGAGCACAGCAGAGGAGCGAGCCCAGGTGAGCATGCACAGGCCCTCTCAGGCCAAAGGCACCCCAGGCTGCCCAATAGCGCACAGTGGTCGCCAGCCTTCCGGACCTCACGGACCACCAGGGCTCCGCAGACCACCGGCTGGCGACCGCCGGCTTAGAGGGTCTCACTTGCCTTTTTAAAGCTTATTTAACCTCTCCACCTTCATAAGGGCGGCATCTTCTCCTGAGATCAGCATTCATCTTTAGCATTTTCAGGTGAGGTGGGGTGGGAGCGCTGACCAACCTCGCTCTTTCCAGCTAAGGTTATCCTGCTGGTGAGGGCCCCTCCTGGCCGCACACACGCCTCACCTTGGGGCACATCTCTGTCCCCTTCATGATAAGGTTTCGAGCGACTTGCAGCTTCCCGGTGACTTCTTCCAGGCGGGCGGATGCAATCCAGGCTGGTGGGTGGTGAGGGTTTGTCTCCCGGACAGACTTGAGGAGCAGTCGTGCCTTTTTGATGTCACTACAAGGGCGAGGAGGCACAGGTCAGGCCGCCATGCGCTGAGGTGTCCCAAGCCCAGGGAGGGCCCCAGCACAGACAGGCCCTCCTCTGAGCGCTGAAGCCGGTGAGGCCCAGCTCACCCTGGCCGGCACCCCAGCCTGCTCAGCAGCCATGCAGACAGGCACGGAGCACATGTGTCCAATGAAGGGATACAGATGGATTTAATGGAAAATCAAACAACTCCACCTCATACTTCTGAGAACACCCACATCCTATTTGACTGCATATTTTTCAAAGAAAATCCAAACATTCTAGGCAACCTGAGTCCCGCTCCGACCCCCCCGTTCCTCAGAGCACTCACTTGATGTCCCCTCCATGGGTCGGGATCATGGAATTTAAATCTGTCAGGTAGCCTTTGGGGTCGACTACCGTCTGCCCACTCACAGAGTCAGACACCTGCAAAACAGGCCAGGCCACTCTGATCAGAGGGGCCCTGGAGCCCCTGCCACCCTGCCTGCCAGTGGGGATGAAAACGTAGGAAGCAGGAAACACCTTCTCGTAAACAACAGCTTGTGATGATGATAAACCAATTTCATCTATACAGAACACAGATTTATATTAAAAAATAAAACCATGCCCTGGCCACTTTGGCTCAGTGGATAGAGTGTCGGCTTGCGGACTCAAGGGTCCCAGGTTCGATTCCAGTCAGGTGCATGTGCGTTGATTGCAGGCGCATCCCCAGTGGGGGGTGTGCAGGAGGCAGCTGATCGATGTTTCTCTCTCATCGATGTTTCTAACTCTCTATCCCTCTCCCTTCTTCTCTGTAAAAAATCAATAAAATATATTTTTTAAAAAGCCATAAAATTCAAAGCCGAGCCCTGGCCTGTGTGACTCAGTGGTCGAAGTGTTCAATTCAGATCAAGGCCGTACCTGGGTTGCGGGTTCACTACCCACCCCCGGTTGGAAAGCATGTCGGAGGCAACCAATAGATGTGCCTCTCTCTACATCAATGTTTCTCTCTCTCCACCCCCTCCCTTCCAAAAGCAATGGAAAAATATGTCCTGTGAGGATTAAAAAAAAAAGAAAGGTCTAAGAATGAGTGAAGGGGGGAGAGATCAACCAAAGGACTTGTGTGCATGCATATGAGCCTAACCAATGGTTAAGTTCAACAGGGGGTTGGGGCATCCGTGGGGAGGGGTGTGGGATGGGAATGGGGGGATGAGGACAAATATGTGACACCTTAATCAATAAAGAAATTTAAAAAAAAAAAAAGAATGAGTGAAACCCAAGAATCAGAAAATTAAAAAACTGATTATTTCAACTAATTATATTTAAATCTGCACACACAATTTTATTATCCTACCCTTCTCTCTAGCTCTGACTGTTAAAACTGATAAAAAAACAAAACAAAACAAAACCCAAGTAAAAAATGGGCAAAGGATCCTGGCTAATGCAGCAAGACCCCAAAAGGACAAAAGGGGCGCAGGCTGGGGGGAAGGAACACACTCTCCCTGCTCATAGGACTTGACTGTATTTATGCAGAAAGTTCAAAAGAACCATCAAAAAACAACCCAGCCCTAGCTGGTGTGGCTCAGTGGGTAAAGTCGGCCTGTGGACTGAAGGGTCCCGGGTTTGATTCCGGTCAAGGGCACATGCATGGGTTGTGGGCTCATCCCCAGTAGGGGGTGTGCAGGAGGCAGCCGATCAATGGTTCTCTCCCATCATTGATGTTTCTTTTCTTTTCTTTTCTTTTTTTAATATACTTTATTGATTTTTTACAGAGAGGAAGGGAGAGAGATAGTCAGAAACATTGATGTGAGAGAAACATTGATCAGCTGCCTCCTGTACAGATGTGCCCGCAACCAAGGTACATGCCCTTGACCAGAATCGAACCTGGGACCTTTCAGTCCGCAGGCCGACGCTCTATCCACTGAGCCAAACCGGTTTCGGCTCATCATTGATGTTTCTATCTCTCTCCCTCCCCCTTCCTCTCTGAAATCAATAAAATATATTAAAACAAACAGACAAAAAAACCGAATAAACAATTACAGCAAGGTGGCAGGGTGCAAGGCTCATGTGCAGAAGCCAACTGCTTTCCCAAGCGCCTTCAACCAACACATGGGATCTGAACTTAAAAACCCTATCCCGTTCTTTTTTCTTCTTTTTTTTTTTTGCAGAGAGGAAGAGACAAACATGGATGAGAGAGAAACATCGATCAGCTGCCTCCAGCACACTCCCTACTGGGTATGTGCCTGCAACCAAGGTACATGCCCTTGACCGGAATCGAACCTGGGACCCTTGAGTCTACAGGCTGACGCTCTATCCACTGAGCCAAATCGGTTAGGGCCCCTATCCCATTCTTATAACAGCACACAGGACGTGAAACACTAATGTGTATATAATCTAACAAACACATACAAGACTTCTGTGAGGAAACTACAAAACTCTGATGAACGGAAGCAAAAAACTTGGTCAATGGAGAGAGATATTCCATGTTCACGGACAGGAAGAATTAATAATATTGTCAGGATGCCAGTTCGTCCCAACTTGATCTGCAGATTCAACACAATCCAATCAGAATCCCAGCATGTTATTTTGTGGGTACCGACAAACTGATTCTAAAGTTTATATGGCGGGAGGGCCATAAAATCTAACTGAGGATAGCCAACACAGTACTGAAAGAACAGAAACACAGCCTGGCTGGTGTGGCTCAGTGGTTGAGTATCGACCCATGAACCAGGAGGTCAAGGTTCAATTCCTGGTCAGGGCACATGCCCAGGTTTCGGACTCAATCCCCAATGTGAGGTGTGCAGGAGGCAGCGATCAATGATTTTCTCTTGTATCACTGATGTTTCTCTCTCTCCCTCTGTGAAATTAATAAAAATATATTTATAAATAAATGAATGAATGGATGAATGAATGAAAACAGCCCTGGCCAATGTGGCTCAGCTGGCTGAGCGTCCTCCTGTGCACCACAATACCACAGTTCGATCCCAGGCCAAGGCACATGCCAGGATGGTGGGCTTGATTCCGGTCGAGGCACATATAGGAGGCAGCCAATCAACAATTCTCTCTCACATCTATGTTTCTCTCTCCCTCTCCCTTCCTTTCTCTCTAAAATCAATAAAAACATATTTTAAAAAGTCATAATAAATGCTGTTAAGGGTGTGGAGAAACCAAACCCTCTTTGCAGTGGGCGTCTAAATGGTGCAGCCGCTGGGGGCGACAGTATGGGGCTCCTCAGAAAACTAGATGCAGAACCACCATAGATCCAGCAACTCCACTTCTACATTTATACCCAAAAGAACGGAAAGCAGGGACTCAAACAGCTATTTGTGCACCAAGGCTCACAACAGCACTAGCCACAACAGTCAAAAAGTGGAAGCAAACCGTCTTTATAAAATCTCTGCTCACCATCAAAGTTCAACAAGTACAACTTTCAACCATAAAGGTAACTTTTTAAAACCTAAAAGAAGTTCGAGAAGAAGTGCAGTAAAAGATCAATTAAAGTGTAAGTGCTTCCACTGCATCCAAGGGCAGTGACTGGCGAGCTCACTGCACCACTTTCACTGTGGCCACGTACAGGAAACTGTTCCTTTAAACCAGGGGTCGGCAAGCTCATGAGTCCACAGAGCCAAATATCACAGCACCACGATGGAAATTTCTTTGGAAAGCCAAATTTGTTAAGCTTAAACTTCTTCTAACGCCACTTCTTCAAAATAGACTCGCCCAGGCCGTGGTATTTTGTGGAAGAGCCACACTCAAGGGGCCAAAGAGCCGCATGTGGCTCGCAAGCCACAGTTTGCCGACCACGGCTTTAAAGCATTTACCAGTGCACCTCCCCCCACCCGATTCCCTGGCATCTCGGGAGGGTGGGGGTGGGGGAGAATGCAGACATGTCTGTGTGTGTGCACATCTCTCCAACACAAATCAGAATCACATACATTGTCATGCGCACGAGTCTTCCCCCAATTTGTCGGTGCTCTTGACTTTAGAGTGCTTTCTACTGTGCACAAGTTTTCTACTTATATACAATCGAGCTTGAAAGTATCTTCCTTCCCGGTTTCTGCGGTGCATGTCCTAATTAGAACGGGCTTCCCACTTCGCCTGGGTCTTCCTTCCAGAGCACTGAACGGAGAACCAGCCTCCTAAGGGCTATGCTATCGAGGGTGCAGGGAGAAAGCACATGCACTGAGAGTCCGCCTGCCAGGGCGCCCGGCTGCTGGCACTGATCGCCTCCCCGCAGGCGGAGCCACAGCGGCTGGAGAAGCCCGCCCCTCAGTAATGGCACAGGGGCGCAGGCACCGCGGGTCTGCTCATCTGTGACAAAGCACTTCAAAAAATGGACTTTTCACAAGAATGTATTAGTTTTATAATCAGGAAACAAAAATTTTAAAATATTACCTGCAGAAAATGTTAGAGGACACGAACTCTCACCTGGCTCAGCCTCATGTCCATCAGCGTGTTCCTTGCTTGGCCAATCTTCCTCATGTCCAGCTCCCCTGTGCCAGGTGTCATCAATCCAGGCGTCATTCCACCTGGGTATGGAGTGTTCAGCCCCCCGGGATAGGGTGTGTTAAGACCTCCAAATTGCTGGAGAGAGAAGGGGTAAGACGCGGAGTCCCTCAGGACTTGGCGGCAGTGCAGCCGGACTGCAGAAGCACCCGGCCCGCCCCGCCCCGTGCCCCACACACTGTCCGACTGTGACCGCGTCAACGAGGCCCGTCCCTCCTAGCAGCTCGCTCACAGTCTGCCGGGGGTCTACGGAGGTATGGTTCTCTCCGGTCTGCAAATGTTTGGCGAAGAAGCTGTCGGGAACAGGGGTCAGTTTCTCGTAGCGTGGGTTCCGCTGGCGTTTGTTCCTGGCGTCGCCAACCTCAGGGATGCTCAGCCACTCTTCCTCTGTGACTTCTGCCAACTTCCTCTGAAAACATCCGGCCCCCCAAAACATTAATTCCCCGGCAGAATTTCACATTGCTCCAGGAAAACTATCCTCTCCCTGGCCCCACCCTCCCGATCATCATACTTAGAAAGGACCTGATGCAGAAATGGTTGTCTACTCATTTAGAAAAGTCAACTTGCTGATCTGCTCCACTTCACTCAATGCAAACTGTTCTGTCAAAGCCCAGAGGACACAGCTTAGAAATGTATAAACAGAGTTAACCTTACAAAGAAAACACCCACATCGGTCCGCCTCCTTCAGCAGGGGCAGCCTTTGGGCACACAGACACAGAACTAAACAGACTAAAGCAGCGCCTTCTTCTAGCCCGAGGGAAAGGAAGAGCACAGTCAGGAACCTCAGCAGCTCCACCCCACACAGGCTGGCTCTGCGGGCAGCCTGGCGCCCTCCCTCTCTTACTTTGAGATCTGAGAACTGCTGTTGGATTTTGGGGCGTTCCATACGGTACTTTTCAATTTCTTCTTTCTCCCTTTGCTCCCTAGGAAGTAAAATGTGTGCATGCATTAGAAATGCTGGGCCTCTGAAACAAAGTCACTTTATTACACTTCCCAATTAGGCCACCAAGTATAACTCAAGTATCTACCAAATGAAAACATGCAGAAATTCACCGAAGTAAAAACAAGTTGTCTTACTCCGACGTAAATACTTGCATTTGAACACAAGTATGTTTGCTGCTTTAAAATTCTACAAAATAGCAAAGGCAGGGCCATCCTATGAATACCAGCTGCCCCTCCACCCTCCTCCTGAGGTAAACAAACGGTAAGCCCTCCCAGCTTCCCGGCTCCAACCAGGTTTCAGGGGGGAGAGTTCCTGGGCTCCTGGGAGCTGAGACTGGTCTAGACACCGGGAAGAAATCTGAGGTTGTATTTGAACATAGAATAACAGGCACTGTAACAAAGTATCAACCAAGCTCAGCAAACAGGACTTGACAGGAACCAAGCGGTTGCCCAGCTGGAGTGGCTCGGTGGTTGAGCATCAACCTATAAACCAGGTCACGGTTCGATTCCTGGTCAGAGCACATGCCCAAGTTGCAGGATTGAGCCCCAGTGGAAGGCATGCAAGAGGCAGCTGATCAATGATTCTCTCTCATCACTGATGTTTCTCTCTCTCTCTCCCTTTTCCTTCCTTTCTGAAATCAATAAAGATATATTTTTAAAAATAAAATAAAACTTCCTAACACTGAGATTCACACTTCCCTCTACCAGGTAAGAGAAAGGTATCTGTAGGCAGGAATCTGAATGGACTATGACAGACAATGTGTGTGGAAGAGAGAACCCTTCTCCAGGAGCTGGAAAGTCAGTCACCACAGCCCCTGACACAAAGCAACACAGAGGTGCACCTGCCAGGTGTTCTGGCCAGAAATGCTGCACCTGTCAGTCAGGCCTCGGCTCCAGCGTCCACTCCACAGGAACAGAGCAGGACAAGCTAAAGGACAGGCGCTTCTACAACCGACTGACCTCTTCAGAAAGCCGATGTCACGAAAGGTGCAAAGGCAAAGGCCGGGGAAACGTAGGAGACATGACAGGGAACTGGTTTGACTGTACGCTGGTCTGTGGAAAAGCAGCCCTGCCACGTTGGGGGACAAGCAGGGAATACGGACATGGCCCAGATCAGGTGACAGATCGGGTTCATGCTGAGTGGGACAAAGGTGCTGAGCAGTGTGGGAGACAGACTGCTCAATGCTGAGGGCGAACTGACCCCGAGTGACCCAGCAAAGACCGCCTGCAGGTGTGGAGAGGCCAATGTGCAAACTGGGACCAGTGCTGGTGCTCCGCGGGGGGGGGGGAGGAGGGGGGGCATGTTTGCCGCACTGTTCTTTCTACTTGTTTCAACTTTTCATAATGAAGTTCTGAAAAGCCAACCACTTACTTAATACGACTTTCCACAGGTATCCATGCCAGTTTTTTAATGAATGACTTCCAGAAAGTTGGAATCAAAGCTTCTTTAATATGCAAACCACGTGCACTTAACTACCATACTTGTGCACAAGCATAAAATCACTCCCGTCAAGTCCTGGCGGTTAGAGTGCCAGCCCGAAGACCAAAAGATCTGGGGTTCGATCCCCAGTCAAGGGCACTTACCTGCGTTGCAGTTCCATCCCCAGCCTCAGTCTGGGGAAGGCAACCAGTCAATGTATCTTTCTCACATCAATGTTTCTCTCTCCCTCCCCCGCTCCCTTCCACTCCCTAAAAAAATCAATGGAAAAAATATCCTCCAGTAATTAAAAATGGTGGCAGAGTAAGTGGATGCTGCACAGACACGCTCCCAGGACCAAACTGGAATAAAATTTCCTGAATAATCAATGGGAGACTCAGGAGAGAACCCTGATAACTGAGGACGGAAAGTGGAGACACACGGAGACTGGTAGGAGGGCGGAGGCATGAAAGGGCTGGCAGGACACCCATAGACAGCAAGTTCAGGAGCGATACCTCAGCTGTGGGGGTTGCCACTGAGAACTCTGGGGCTTAATCCCCAACCTGGGGCCCCCAGGAGAGAGCACCAGAACTAAGAAGGGTACCCACATAACATCTGGCTGTGAAAAGTAGTGGGGATGCCATCGGCAGGGAGAGATGGCTGGAAATTCAGACCCCCTCTTAAAGGGCCAACATACAAAATTCTCATGCAGCCACTCACCTTGTGCTCCAGCAGAGGGAGGGCCGAGTGGGCTGGAGCTGTGCAAGCAGCAGCCAGGGTTGGAGGCTCTGGGATTAGAGCTCAGAAGGCAGACATCCTGATTTCCTGTGCTGAGTCATTCCCTCACTCTGCAGAAGTCATCTTTCTCATGCAGACAATTAACTATCTAGGCAGTTTTGCCTGGGGGAAGACAGCTGACCCACCCAATTGGAAAACCCCTTGCCCCAAGGTGTGGAGTTGCTGAGGGCCATTAGGAGACTGAGAATAATTAGCCTCCTGACAGAAGCAATCATCCCGCCCTGTTGGGAAAAATTCTTGTCATACATGTGGACAATTGCCTGAGGGCTATTCAAGGCTAAATCCAATCAGTCTGCAAACAGAGGCAGTCTCTGGAGGCTATGAGTCTTTGCCTGATCTAATTAGTCAGTGTTTGACATTGTCCTGCACTAGAGATTGAGAGGCGTAGCACATCTACCTAAAACGTAGTCACAAACCCAAAACAGGTACCCAAAATGAGGAGACAAAGAAACAACCCCCAAATGAAAGAACAAGAGAATTCTCCAAAAAAGATAAATGAAATGGAGATAAGAAATTTATTTGAAACAGAGTTCAGAATAATGATGGTAAAGATGCTCAATAGCATGACAAAAGAAATAGTAACTATGAAAACAAAAATAAAGAATGACACAGCACAAATAAAGAACACATTGGAAGGAATACACAGCAGAGTAGGGGAAGCTGAGGATCAAATCAGTGAATTAGAAGACAAGGTTGAAAAAAAATCACTCAATCAGAGAACCAAAAAGAAAAAACAATTAAAAAACAAGAGGACAGCTTAAGGGAGCTGGGGGGCAGTATGAAACATAAACAATATTCACATAGCAGGTGCGCCAGAAGAGGCAGAAAGGGAGAAAGAGATAGAGAACATATTGAAGAAATAATGGCAGAAAACTTCCCTAACCTGGTAAAGGAAAAAGTCACAAAAGTTCAGGAGGCACAGAGAACCCCAAGCAAGAAGAACCCAAACAGACCCATGCTCAGACACATCATAATTAAAATGCCAAAAATTAAAGACAAAGAGAGAATCTTAAAAGCAGTAAGAGAAAAGAAAACTGCTACCTACAAACGAGCTCCCATAAGGCTGACACCTGATTTCTCATCAGAAACTCTACAGGCCAGAAGGCAATGGCATGAAGTACTCCAGGTAATCTGAGACCAAGATTACTATATCCATCCAGCAAGGCTATCTTTCAAAATTGATGGTGAAATAAAGAGCTTCCCACACCAAAAAAAAAAAAAAAAAAAAAGGCTAACGTAGTTTATCACAACCATACTAACATTACAAAAAATGCTAACGGGACTGCTGTAATGAGAAGAAAGAGAGAGAGAAACCTAGGCATACAGAATTAAAATGGTAATAAATAAGTACCTATCAATAATAACCTTAAATATAAATGGATTAAATACTCCAATCAAAAGGCATAGGGTAGCTGAATGGATACAAAAACATGGCCCAATTATATGCTGTCTACCAGAGACCCACCTCAGAACAAGACTCACACAGGATGAGACAGAAGGGATGGGAAAAAAATTTCCATGCAAATTGAAATGAAAAAAGAGCTGGTGTAACAAGACTCATATCTGACAAAATAGACTTCAAAATGAAGGCCATTGAAAGACACAACAAAGGTCACTACATAATATTAAAGGGATAGATCCAACAAGAAGATATAAACCTGGTAAACATATATGCACCCAATATAGGAGCACCTAAATATATCTGAACACATCTAGAGGACTTTAACCTTTTGCACTCGGATGTCGAGTGTGACTCGACACGGTTAGCATAGATAGCAGCTCTTTTTATACTCTTTGAATGTATCAATAATTTGAAATATAAAAAAATCCAAATAAATAAGTTTGTATGAAAAGAAACTCCAGTTTTTTATTCTACTGCCGCGCTTTGTAAAATCTGGGGTATTTAAAAAATTAAATCCCGAGTAGAATAAAGGAATCGAGAAAAAAGCAAGCGAGTGCAAAGGGTTAAGTGCACATGGGTCATTCACAAAGATAAACCACATATTAGGACACAAAACAAGTCTACAAGTTCAAGAAGACTGAAATCATATCAAGCATCTTCTCAGATCACAGTGGAATGAAATTACAAATCAACTATAGTAAAAACACCCAAAAACATTCAAACACATGGAGGCTAAATAGCATGTTATTAAGCAATGAATGGGTTACCAACGAGATCAAGAAAGAAATCAAACACTTCCTGGAAACAAATGAAAATGAACACACAACAACCCAAAATCTCTGAGACACAGCCAAAGCAGTCCTGAGAGGGAAGTTCATAGCACTATAGGCCTACCTCAAAAAACAAGAAAAATCAACAATAAACTATTTAACCCTACAACTTAAAAGAACTAGAAAGAGAACAAGAAAAGCCCAGAGTAAATAGAAGGAAGGAAATAATAAATATTAGAGCAGAAATAAATGACATAGAGACTAAAAAAAAAAAAAAAATCAATAAAACCAAGAGCTAGTTCTTTGAAAGGATAAACAAGATTGTAAGAAAACACTATGAACAACTATATGCCAACAAGTGGACAATGTGGATGAAATGGACAAATTCGTAGAAAAATACAACCTCCCAAAACTGAATCAGGAAGAATCAGAAAACCTGAATAGGCCAATAACAACTGAGGAAATAGGAGCAGTAATACAAAAACTCCCAGCAAACAAAAGCCCAGGTCCGGATGGCTTCACAGGAGTTTTATCAAACATTCAAAGAAGAACTAACACCTCTACTCCTCAAACTATTTCAGGAAATGCAAGAGGAAGGAACACTTCCAAATTCTTTTTATGAGGCCAGCATTATCCTAATTCCAAAACCAGATAAAGACACTACAAAGGCCAATATCTCTGATGATCATAGATGCTAGAATCCTCAACAAAATATTAGCAAATAGGATCCAGTAATATATTAAAAAGGTCATATACTGTGACCAAGTGGTATTTATTCCAGGGATGCAAGGCTGGTACAATATTCACAAATCAATAAATGTGACATATCACATAAACCAAAAATCACATGATCATATCAATACACGCAGAAAAAGCATTAGCAAAAACCCAACACCAATTTTTGATAAAAACTCTCAGCAAAGTGGGAATAGAGGAAGCATATCTCAACATGATAAAGGCCATATATGACAAACCTATAGCCAACATCACACTCAATGGGCAAAAACTAAAACCAATTCCCCTAAGAACAGGAACAAGACAGGGATGTCCACTTTCACCACACCTGTTAAACATAGTACTGGAAGTGCTAGCCACAGTGATCAGACAAGAAGAAATAAAAGGCATCAACTGGAAAGGAGAAAGTAAAACTCTCATTATTCACAGGTGACATGATACTGTACATAGAAAACCCTAAAGCAGTGATGGCGAACCTATGACACGCGTGTCAGCACTGACACGCGTAGCCACTTCTGATGACACGCAGCCGCTGAGGTGGCCGCATGCCAAGGATGAAACATTTGCTGCTCCTGAGGATGAAACATTTGCGAAATAATGTTTTTTCCTCAAAGTGACACACTACCCGAGTTATGCTCAGTTTTTTGGCAAAGTTTGACACACCAAGCTCAAAAGGTTGCCCATCACTGCCCTAAAGACTACTAGATTTAATAAATGAATTAAATTCAATGGCTTGTTATTACATTAACTAGAGGCCCGTTGCAAGAAGAGATTCCTGCAATAGGCCTTCCTTCCCTTGGCTTCCAGCACAGGTTTTCCTCCAGCACCCGGGACCCAGACCTTCGCTCCGGCCAGAGTCTGCCTTCTTCATTTTCACTGCAGACTCCTGAGTCTGCAGTCTTGTCTTCGCTGAGGCACTCTGCTCCTGTAGATCCCTTCGCCCCCCACCCTCCCTCTCATAGCAGGCGTCCTGTCCTGCCCTGCCCTGCCCTGCCCTGCCCTGCCCAGCCACTCTGCGCCTGGAGCAGCTGGGCAGCCGCCATCTTTGGCCTTCTAATTTGCATACTCACTCTGATTTGCTGTGGGCGTAGCGGAGGTATGTTCGATTTACATGTTTGTCTGTTATTAGGTAAGATAATGAATTCTCAGAAAGAGACATTAAACAAACAATCCCATTTACCATTGCAACAAAAAAATTAAGATACTTGGGAATAAAACTTAACCAAGGAGGTAAAAGACCAGTACTTGGAAAACTACAGGACGTTGAAAAAAGAGTAGATATAAACAAATGGAAGAATATACGGTGTTCATGGATTGGTAGAATCATGAAAATGTCCATACTACCCAAGGCAACCTACAGATTCAATGCAATCCCTATTAAAATACCAATGGCATAATTCACAAATCTAGAACAAATACTCCACAAAAATTTATATGGAATAAAAAAGACCCCGAATGGCTGAAGCAATCTTGAGAAAGAAGAACAAAGTTGGAGGAAGCACAATACCAGATATCAAGTCATACCACAAAGCCACTGTAATCACAACAGCCTGGGACTGGCACAGGAACAGGCATCCAGACCAATGGGACAGAGCAGAGAACACAGAAATCAACCCCAGCTATTACGCTCAATTAATATTTGACAAAGGAGGCAAGAGCATACAATGGAGTCAAGCCAGTCTCTTCAATAAATGGTGTTGGGAAAATGAACAGGTACATGTAAGTCGGGAAACAAGAAACCATAGGCAGCAAAATCTTAGACATCTCTCGTAGCAATATATTTACAGATACATCTCCTTGGGCAGTGGTCGGCAAACGCATTAGTCAACAGAGCCAAATATCAACAGTACAACGACTGAAATTTCTTTTGAGAGCCAAATTTTTTAAACTTAAACTTCTTCTAACGCCACTTCTTCAAAATAGACTCGCCCAGGCCGTGGTATTTTGTGGAAGAGCCACACTCAAGGGGCCAAAGAACTGTATGTGGCTCGCGAGCCGCAGTTTGCCGACCACGGTCCTATGGCAAAGGACACTGAGGAGAAAATAAACAAATGGGACTACATCAAAACAAAAAGCTTCTGCACAGCAAAAGAAACCAGCAACAAAACGAAAAGGGAGCCCCCTGTATGGGAGAACATATTTAGCAATGATATACCTGATAAAGGGTTAATTTCCAAAATATACAAGGAACTCATACACCTTAACAAAAGGAAGACAAACAATCCAATTAAAAAATGGGCAAAGGCCTGGCTGGCGTGGCTCAGCATTGACCTATGAACCAGATCATGATTCGATTCCCTGTCAAGGCATATTCATGGGTTGCAAGCTCAGTCCCCAGTGTGGGGCATGCAGGAGGCAGCCAATCAATTATTCTCTCCCATCATTGATGGTTCTCTCTCTCCTTCTCCCTTCCTCTTTGAAATCAATAAAAATACATTCTTTTAAAAAATGGGCAAAATATCTAAATAGACACTTCTCCAAAGTGGACATATAGATGGCCAAGAGACATATGAAAACATGCTCAAAGTCACTGATTATCAGAGAGATGCAAATTAAAACGACAATGATGTACCATCTCACACCTGTCAGAATGGCTACCACCAACAAAGCAACTAAAGACTAGTGCTGGCGAGGATGTGGAGAAAAGGGACCCCTCGTGCACTGCTGGTGGGAATGCAGACTGGTGCAGCCACTGTGGAGCACAGTATGGAGTTCCCAAAAAAATTAAATATGGAACTGCCATTTGACCCAGTGATCCCACTTCTAGGAATATATCCTAATAAACTCGAAACACCAGTCAGAAAGAATTTATGCACCCCTATGTTCATAGCAGCACAATTTACAATAGCTAACATCTGGACACAGCCCAAGTGCCCATCAGTAGATGAGAGGATAAAAAAGCTGTGGTACGTCTATACCATGGAATACTATGCAGCAGTAAAAAAGAAGATCTCTTATCCTGTGAGACAGCATGGAGGGACCTGAGAGTATCATGCTGAGTGAAATAAGTCAGTCAGAGAAAGACAAGTATCACATGATCTCACTTATGTGGAATCTAATTACAAAATAAACTGATGAACGGAGTGGATCCAGAGACATGGAAGCATGGAACAGAGTGCGGAATCTCAGAGGAAAGGCAGGGGGAGGGAGGCTGGGTGGGAGGTAATCACCAAAGACCTTGTGAGCATATATGCGAAACCCATGGGCAGGGACAATTACATGGTGAAAAGCTGGGGCAGGGGATGGGGGGCCAGCTGGAAGAAGTTAAGGGGGGTGGGGGGGGGGGGGGAGAAGGGGACATACGCAATACTTTCAACAATGAAGATTAAAAAGAAAAAATTGCCCTAGCCGGTTTGGCTCAGTGGATAGAGTGTCGACCTGCGAACTGAAAAGTCCCAGGTTCGATTCTGGTCAAGGGCACATGCCTGGGTTGCAGGCTTGATCCCTAGTAGGGGGCGTGCAGGAGGCAGCTAATCAATGATTCTCATCTCTCTTTCCCTCTCTTCCTCTCTGAAATCAATAAAAATAAAATATTTTTTTTAAAGATTAAAAAAATAAGTAAAAAAAGAAAAAAATATCCTTGGGTGAGGATTAACAAAAAACTCTTGTCAAGCTGAAACCGGTTTGGCTCAGTGGATAGAGCGTCGGCCTGCGGACTGAAAGGTCCCGGGTTCGATTCCGGTCAAGGGCATGTACCTTGGTTGTGGGCACATCCCCGGTGGGGGGTGTGCAGGAGGCAGCTGGTCGATGTTTCTCTCTCATCGATGTTTCTAGCTCTCTATCCCTCTCCCTTCCTCTCTGTAAAAAATCAATAAAATATATTTTAAAAAAACAAAAAACTCTTGTCAAGAACTGTTTCACTCTTCTGAAATGATCTTGAAAATATTAAAAATGCTACATGTTATGGGAAGTTATAAAATTGCATGTGTAACGAGCAATAAAAAGAGGAAAATAAAACCAAATGCCAATTGTCACTTTCCAGGCTTATGAATGTCACCCTATCCCTATACTTAATCTCACTGTCCTAATATCCTAATACATAATAACCCTGGGTCGTAACGACCAGTAACGACCGATGCTCGACCAACCAGAAGTCAGTCCTGCAAGCGTGGTGCCCCAGCACTGACTGCTGAGGGGGCTGCAAATCAGGGCCAGAGGCAGGCCTGAAGAGAGAAGCAGGGACTGATCCGTTGCCTCTGTGGCAGCTTTTGATCAGCACTTGCCTCTCTCTTTCTCTCCCAGTCTGGCCAGCAGCTGCACCTCCATTTCTTTCCAGGCCTCCACCGGGGCTGCTGATCAGCCCCGCCTTTCTGATCAGGCCCCGTTGGTAGGCCCAGAGATGCTGACTGACATAGGAACCGACCAATCAGAACCAAATGTGAGTGCTGTGAAGAACCAATGGCTGCCTAAGAGGCGGAGCTTTTGACATTGATTAGCATAGCAACCGACCAATCAGAACCAAATGTGGGTGCTGTGGGGAGCCAATGGCTGCCTAGCAGGTGGAGCTTTTGACACTGACTGGCATAGAAACCAACCAATCAGAACCAAATCTGGGTGCTGTGGGGAGCCAATGGCTGCCTAGGAGGCGGCACTTTTGACGCTGACTGGCGTAGAAACCGATCAGTCCGAACCAAATCTGGGTGCTGTGGGGAGCCAATGGCTGCCTAGGAGGTGGAGCTTTTGACACTGACTGGCGTAGAAACCCGACCAATCAGAACCAAATTGGCCAGCAGGGGAGGGCAGTTGGGGGTGATATCAGGTCGGCAGGGGAGGGCAGTTAGGGGTGATCAGGCTGGCAGGCAGAGGCAGTTAGAGGCAATCAGGCAGGCAGGCAGGTGAGCAGTTAGGAACCAGCGGTCCCAGATTGCAAGAAGGATGTCCTCAATTGGAGAGGGTGCAGGCTGGGCTGAGGGAACCCCCCCCCCCCCGCTCCATGCATGAATTTTGTGCACTGGGCCTCTAGTTCTATAATGATAATGCATTTTTAATTCTTTTAACATATATTTTTATTGATTTCAGAGAGGAAGGGAGAGGGAGAGAGATAGAATCATCAATGATGAGAGAGAATCATTGATTGGCTGCCTCCTGCACACCCCACACTGGCAATCGACCTGCAACCCAGGCATGTGCCCTAACCAGGAGTTGAACCGGTGACCTCTTGGTTTCTGGGTCCATGTTCAACCACTGAGCTACATTGACCAGGCAGAACGCATTTTTAAAATAAAAAGTATAAAGAACTTACAATGATAACTCAACATATATTAATCAACATCACTACACCTATCCCAAAGACAGTAACCCTGATGTGTAGTCAGGATAGTCCCCCAAATGCTGCTGGGTTCTGGAAGCCAGTGCAGAGTTTGTAAGCTCTTCACTGCAGCCCCAGCCCTGCGACTCCTGACCAACAGCCCAGCATTTATGCAGGTGCTGCCACCACAGGCAAGACCCAGGGGCCTCGAAGCTGAGCTCACACAAACTGTTCTGGCAACTTTTCTCCAAGTCTAAAACAAGGCAAAACAAAACATTTTTTTAAAAAAGCTGCATAAAAGACAGTGAAGGACAGTAACCGGTGTTACCTTCTTTCTTTCCTTCTCTCGTCCATCCGTTTATCCAGAGCTGCATAAATGGCATCCGCCTCCTCGTCATCCTTCTCGTAGGGCCCGCTTGAGAAGAGGCTCCCGGCATAGCCATTAAACTGGGAACCAAAACATACCCGGAGGGTCAACTTCTCCTCCCACACAACCCCCACCAGCAGACAGAGCTCTTCCAGTTGCAAATGCTGAACAACGTTCTGCAACCAGACAAACCCAAACTGAGGAGTAGCGAAGCAGCTGTCAAGGGCAGGGAAGATGAAGGAGTCTAAGCAGCCAAATGCAACGAGGGGTCTGGACCAGGTCCAGGACCAGAGGAGGACACAAGATGGGAAACTGTGGAATTCAAGTAACACTGGTAGATCAGTTAAGAGTGCTGTGTCGGGTCGATTTGCTGGTTCGATAACTATATTAAGATCATGGAAGATGGGGAGAAGCCTGTGAAGGGTAGCCAGGAATTCTCCCCATTATTCTGCAAGTTCCCTGGAAATTTAAAATTATTTCTGAACTAATTTTAGAAAGCTTTTCCTCTGAGGAAAAATGCCATGCTAGAACATATCTGAAGAAAACTTCAATGGACCAAACACCAATTAACAAAGAGGGTGGCCCGGCTGGTGTGGCTCAGTGGTTGAGCATCTACCCATGAACCAGGAGGTCACGGCTTGATTCCTAGCCAGGGTACATGTCCAGTTTGTGAGCTCGATCCCTAGTAGGGGGCAGGCAGGAGGCAGCCGATCAATGATTCGCTGTCATCATTGCTCTTTCTCTCTCTCCCTCTCACTTCCTCTCTCTGAAATAAAAAAACAAACATTTAACAAAGAGGGTGAACACTGAAGCAAAAGAAAGCAAATACTACCACTAATCGCACTTTACGTTTTTACCTTTAAATTTTCACCGGCCAAGGCTGAGTGCTCCCTCTCCCCGCAGAGCACGGCCCCCCAGCCTTCTTGGCGAGTGTGCTTTCCTGAGTCCCTAGGGCCCTTCTGCTCCTGGAACTTGTTTCCTGAGTCTGCACAGCCCAGCGGCTCACTTCCGTTACCTCTGTAACTTTTTTACTGTTATGAGTTTATTTGAATCAAACTAAAGACATATGTCAGGGAGCAAGATCTCAAATGCTCCTCTGTAACTTTCTAAATAAACTTGCTTTTATAATTTGAGAGGAAAAAAACTTCACTGGCCAAGACAAAACACCAATGCAGTGGTTGTAACAGCTGCAAGAACATGTCTCTTTAAAAAAAAAAAGTTTTTATTGATTTGAGAGAGAGAAAGGAAGGGAGAGGAAGAGAGGGAGGAACATCAATTGGCTGCCTCGCTCACGCCCCCGACTTGGGAGCGAGCCCAAAACTGGGGAATGTGCCCTAACTGGGAATCAAACTTCCTACCCTTTGGTGCACAGGACGACACTCAACCAACTAGGCCAGGACAGATTTGAAGAGGTAGCAAATCTTTATATTTGTCCTGCTCCCCTCACTCCGCTACAGAAACCCCATGAACAGCTGAAAGAGTAAATGCACCAGCCACATCGAGCCACCCATCCCAGATGCCAACAGCACACAGGGTTCAGAAGCTGCTCAGCTGTCTGGGGACTGGCCGGGGAGCCCACAAGTCACCTCGTCATAGTTGGTGTCATTCAGATCCTCATCATCGTCATCAGCAGCCTGGCTCTTCTTCATCTGGTCCCCGACGGTCCTCTTGCCCGGTGGCGCATGGCGGTCATCCACAGGATCGTTGGCATCCCGGGCAGGCCCGATGTCTGACCGGGTGGTGAAGCCAGTGGCGCTGCAGAAGACCCCAAGACGCCCATTTACCTTGTTTCTGTGCTCTTCCCTCCACACTCCTCACCCTTCCTAACACCTCCAAAGACGCTGGCGGCAGTGAGCTACACGTCTGTGCTCTTCAGGCAGAAACCCACCCTGAGGTCACTCAAACTTGCTTTTGCCACCACATCCTCCTTAGGAGAGAATCCCCAGGACATTAGACTGCCCTCCTTCCAAGCCCCAGGCCCCATTCCCAACAACCTCCCACCCAACCAGGCCCTCAAACCCAACCTAACCCCATCAGAGTTCCTCTTCTGTGTCCCCCTGGGGCTACTCTGGGCAGTTTCAGCTGATGAGGACAGTGCCATCCTGGCATCAAGGCAGACACCCTGGTATCAGCTTTGCCTCCCTCAGTCCTTCTCCATCCCATCTGTCCCCACGGTGCACTGAGTCCAGCTCCCAACCCTTCCTTCTCAGACCACGACTCCCAACAGCTGGGAACCAAGTGAGCCGCCCCCCCCCCCATCCGCCCGCCCCCAGCAGCTCTGAAGCTCTGCCTCCCAATGCCCCGGGCCCCGCTGCCATCACCACACATTCTGCTCAGACTCCTGGCTATCTCTTCCCTCACCTGCCGCATCTGTGTCCTTAACTGCCCACCACACAAAACGTCAGTTTCTCCTATAACCCTGCCACATTTCTGCACGCCTAAATCCAGCTTTCCTTCTAAACTTGGCTCAAATGCTACCACTCCATCAAGCGTCCCTGGCCTCTGGACCCCCGAGTTCTAAATCTGTTACCCTTTGTGAATTTATTTATGCATTTAGCCCAACTCTCCTACAGGTTCTCTGAAGGCACTGTCAAATATGAGGCTCATGTGTAGCCCACAGATTCTAACAAAATTCCCCCAAGGAGAGAAACCCAGTTTTCCTAACCAAATAAGTCATCAAACAGGATGATAACGACTGCTCATTTATTCAACAATGTCCGGTAGTCGTCTGTGTGACGGGGACCCAGTCCCAAGACTCCCGGATGCCGTCCGTGCGCCTGGGGAGCTGAGGGCTGGAGCCAGCAGGATGGACCGCGGACCGCACGGGGAGAGGAGGCACTACGGGCCGCCACACAGAAGAGAGCCCAGGTGCCGGGGAAGCCCAGGGACGCGGGACACGGCGGAGTCCGCCTGACAACGAGGGCAGGCCGACGCCCCATCGCAGAGACCTGAACGCGGGCTCGGGGCCGCCGCGCGGTTAGCCGTCACCCCGCGCCCGGGCAGCACTAGAACTCACTGGGTCTGTCCTACCCCGAAGGACGACCTTCCTACAGACACGGAGCCAAACGGCCCGCACCGCACAGCCTCACTGTGCTCTCAGTCCGGCAGTTCGGACGGGCTCGCCCCGGACCCCTGCCCCTTCCCCCGGCGCCCGGGCCCGGCCAGGCCCCGCAGCCCGCCCCACGGCTCACCCTCGGCCCAGCCCCGGCACGTAGCCGAGCGGCGCGGGCATGCCCAGGAACGGCTTCTTCTTCTTGTTCATGGCGCCGCCGCCGAGGCCTGCGAAGAGGGACGGAAACCGCAGCGGCAGGCGGAGGGCCGCAGACGCCCGAGCTGCGCGGGGGAAGAAGGTGCGGGCTCCGCGTCAGCCGCGCCCGGAAACGGAGCGCGCGGTACGCAAGAAGCCCCGCCCACCTCGGGTACCCGGGGCGGAAGTTCCGGAAACGCATCTTCCGGTCGCGGCTAGGGAACGGAGGTGTGGCGGGCGCTTGAGCGGGAGCGCCTCAAGCGGTGCGGCGGGCCGACCGCCCGGCCGAGACGACGACGCCCTGGACCGCCCCTGCGGGACCTGGAAACCGAGCGGCATCCCGCGCCCTGCGCGTTCTCCCTGCTTCCCCGGCGCCGGCCTGGGCCCGCCCCGCCGCTCGCCTGCTTGCTCTCCTAGTCGCCCGCCCGGCAGGCCCAACACGCCTGAGTGTTGTGCAGGCTCCTGCGGGGCAGGGGGTGTCGTGGTTGTGGCACCCCTGCCTGCGGTGCTCCGGTGTAAGGGCTGCTGCCCTCGCTCTCAGCCTTCCGATGCGGACAGAGCCCTCTACAGGCCCCGCCGCCCACGGGGCCCCGGCCATTCCCGGGAGGGCGGGAGCCCAGCTCTGGGGAGCGGATGGAGGAAAACACGTGAAGGCAGCGCAGAGCTTGGGGACCAGTCAGCCTGTGGGAGGGTGAGCCCAGGCGCACCTCTACCGCGGGTGTTGCTGAGCGTGGGGACAGGTAGGCCATCACTGCTCAAGCTTTAGGTGGACGTGCATGACTGCTCCGCACACAGGCCCTGGGCACCTGGGCTCACGCCCCCACACGAACCTGGGAGAGCGCTCAGGCGCGTGGCAGAGCAGGCAAAACTCCAGGCCAAAGTCTGACCTGCCCTGGCCGGTTTGGCTCAGTGGATAGCAGGCTGAAGGGTCCTCGGTTTAGGCTCCATCCTCCAGTAACAATTGATGTGTCTCTCTCACATCGGTACCGCTCTCTTTCCCTCCCTTCCACTCTCAAAGTCAACGGGAACATCCTCAGGGCGGATGAGCAGAAGGAAAGAAAGCCGGCCTTCGGCTAGCCCAGCAGCCCAGCCCGCTCAGCACTTCCTGTTCTGGACACACACCCTCCGGCCTCTCTGGACACACACCCTCCGGCCTCTCTGGACACACACCCTCCGGCCTCGGAGTCCCTCCTGCGCCCGGCCCCTTAGGGCCAAGCCTTGGGCACCGAGTCAGACTCCGGGCCCACGGGAGGGGACAGACCCTGTCGGTCCTGGAGTTCACAGTGTGGTGGGAGGCAAGAGGGGTTCTAACTGACTTCTCCTGGGAAGCAAGTGCCCACTTGAGGGAGAGACCTATGGAAAATGTGTAAATTAAGGAGTAAGTTAAAGGAGTAAATTGAGGTAGGAGAATGGAGGGAAGTGGTTGGTCTGGCCTTTGACCTGGGCCCCAGGGGGCAGAAGGTCCCAGGAGCAGGTAAGACACCCCCTCCTGCCCTGCACGCCAGGGGACGAAGGTGTGCTGACCCCCGCCTCTCGCACTCGCACCTGCAGACGCTCGGACCCTGCAGGCGCACAGTCCCTGCCCCGGAGCCGTGCCGGGGCGCAGGCCGCCCCTCGCCCTGGCGGACACCTACGTTTGCATCGCAGACCGCGCGCCGCCGACACACCTCCGAGCTTCCGGAGCGCGCCCGGCGCCCGGCTCAGCGGCAGGTGCCTCGCCGCGCAGACTCCGGGACGCGGGGACCGTGCGGGCGCGGGCGGGGGCCGGCCGGGGCGGGGCGGTGGCGCACGTTCCCCGCCGGCCACACGGCCGCCCTGCGCACGGCGAGGGGCGTGTGCGCGGGCCCCATGTTCACGGAGCTGAGCACCCAGCTGAGCCCCCCGCGAGGCCGCGCCGGGGCTGTGCGCGCCGCATTCGGAGAGCGCCGGGATGTGGACGGTGAGCGCGGCTGGACACGGGGATCTCGCGGGCTGGGGGCTTGGGGGCCGAGGGGGCGGGGCGGAACTTCGCGGACTCTGAGCCGCGGCAGGCGGAGCGGGGGGGGCAGGGGGGTCTCGTCCTTGCTGAACGGGGTTCCTAGTGTCTTTGTCCTGCGCTGGGTTTGGGGGTGCCGCGGCCTCAGGCCTTTGGGATCAACGCTCCCTTGGCTTGGGGGAGGTGACCGCTCTCGGTTCCTGTCCGTAGGCTGGCACCACCGTGAGGTTCCCTTTTTCTTCGCTGGGGGGTAAAACACACGCACACACACCCTCCCCAGCCCTTTGCGTTGGGGCCAAGGCCACAGCCGGGCTCGAGCGCTCCCCCACCCCCATTTTCTACTGTAGAATTAAGACGTTGGGCTGGGAGGAGAGAAGGGCAGCGTGTGGACGGAGATCCCACCCGGAGCGCGGCCCGGAAATGGGTGGGACCCGGCTGGCCGGGGACAGGTGCGGCGGCGGAGGCGTCCGACTGGTTTGCCCAGAGCAGCGCGCTCTCGCCCAGGCCGGGCCGCAAAGCGAGGCCGCGCAGCCCTGGAGCCTGTTCCCCAGAAGGTGCCGCTTAGAATAAGTCTTTCCCACGGTCCTCGAAGCCACCTCAAGGCGGCGGCCACACTGGCCACACTCAGTCTGGCCCTAGACCTCAAGTTTAGAGTCCCCTAGGGCCATCTGATAACAGAGGGGTGCGAGAATGAGGAGGAGGTGCCAAGTCCGATGAATGGAATGGGGTGGGAGAAGAAGGGGGAGGAAGATGCGCCCCCCTACCTCCACCCCCGCCCCCCCCCCCTTACTGAGACCTGGGCACACGGCCAAACCCTCCCCTCCGTGGGGTGGAGGGAAGGTCTCTCACCCTTTTCGGGGAAGGACTCCGCCTGGGAACCTGATCCTGCCTGCTGAGTCAGAGTCTGGGTGCTGTAAAGACTCGGCAAGCCTGGGCCCAGCTATCTGTCGGCCCCAGGGCCCTGTTGACTTGTGGACATTACCCAGAGCCTTCCTCCCTCCATTCACTCATTCACAATGCTTCTGGGCACCTGTGTGCCAGGACCTGTGCAAGTCCTTGGGAGGGGCCTGTCCGGGTGTCAGCAGCAAGCCCAGAAATTGTGGTAAAACTAAAAGTTGGCAGGTGTAATAAACTTGTGGGGAGAGACATCTCCAGGGGTCCTGAGTACATAGCTGCACCCTGCACCCTGTACTGAGCGGCCCATGCCAGCTAGGCAGCCGCCATGCACAGAAACCATCCTGGGCCAGGGCCCTGTGGGAGGTGGGAGCAGGAATCCCCGGTGTTGGCCGCCGGAGTTCAGGCTTCTTGTCAATGAGCCACTCCTAGTGAGCACTGCTAGGCAGGGCGAAGCTTCAACTCCAGGTGCAGAGCCTGGGTTCAGCCTATGAGGAGGGGCGGGCAGGCCACCCGAGGGCCTCCCACCACACAGCGTGTAGCAGGCAGGTCCTACGTGTGTGCCCTGCTTGGTGTGGCTTGTGCCAAGGCAAGGGTGAGGTCAGCTGTCCCAGGGCAGCCCCATTGGCTGTCCGTCTTGGGCTCCTTAGTGGGCATATCTTCTCTAATCCCAGCAGAATTGGTCCTGCTCCCCAGAGCATGGGTGTTGGACTTGTTTGTTCTTCATCCTTGAGCTAGGTGGGGTTCTCAAGACAGCTCATGGTGCTTCCTCCCGCCTCTAGGGGATTGGAACCCCTGGTTGGGAAAGTGGCTCCTTCCTCAGTGGAGGGGAGACGGGCTGAGCAAGGAGAGTAGCCTCTGTCCCTGCCCCGGACCACTCTGACCGGTGCCCTGCTCCACAGCCACCGCCCACTTCAGCTTCTGCCGGACGCGCCTGGAGCACACGGTGTCAGCTGAGAGCCTCCCCTGCCACCTGCCTCGGACGCCAGGCTCCAGCCTCACCTGGCATGACTCACGCAGCCAGAGGGCAGCTGGTGGCCGGCCAGTCAAGCTCCTGCAGCAGCCTGGCACAGAGGCCCCCCAGGTACCCAGCTGCCTTCCCCATTCGGCCCCGGCCCTCCCCACCACCTCACTGCATCTGCTGCCCTCTCCCCCCAGGGCCGGCTGTACTCTGACCACCGCGGCCGGTGCCACACGAGCCCCCCACTGGGCGGCCTGACGAGGCCGGTGGTCCTGTGGAGTCAGCAGGACGTGTGCAAGTGGCTGAAGAAGCACTGCCCCCACAACTACCTCATCTGCGTGGAGGCCTTCTCCCGGCACGCCATCACCGGTGAGGGCCGATCCCAGGAGAGCTGTTTGCTCCCCACAGCCTCTCCTCAGGCCTGTGTCTGCAGAATCTCTCATTGTCTCTCCCAGTCTCTCCTTTCATCTGGCTTTTCTCTGCAAAGTCTCTACCCATCCTTGTCTCTCCCTGTCTCTCTGAATTGACCTGTCTCTGTCCCCCCCACCTCTCTCTCTCTCTAACCCCCCCTTTCTCTTTCTCCGTTTCCCCTTCTCCCCGTCTCTGGGTCTGTGCCTCCCCTCCCCACTTCTCTCTGCCTTCGCTCCTGATGCCCACAGGACATTGACCTGGGCGCGACCCCTTTCCCGTCCCCCCAGGCCGGGCCCTGCTTCGCCTGAATGCGGAGAAGCTGCAGCGGATGGGCCTGGCCCAGGAAGCCCAGCGGCAGGAGGTGCTGCAGCAGGTGCTGCGCCTGCAGGTGCGCGAGGAGGGGCGGAGCCTGCAGCTGCTCAGCCAAGGTCAGTGGGAGGAGCCAAGGATGCCTAAGAGGCTTAGAGAGGTCTGCGGGGTTGGGTTGCAAGTCCCCCACTCTTGCATGCAGGGAAGGTGGGTAGACCTCAGGAGCATGGCCGTGGGACCCCATAAGGGCTCTCCCACACCCACGGTGGTGTGGAGAACGCCAGAGGCCCCATTCCAACTTACCCATCCACCCATAGCTTCCTTCGGACCCATGTCCTAGTTGCTGCCCAAGGCTTGAACCCCAGACCCCAGCACTGTGACCAGAGCCCATGGCAAAGATGAGGCACAGCCCTTCTCGGACCTCCAGGAGTCCCCAAGGGCCCAGCCTGGCCCAGTGGAAGGTGGGACCAGGATTGTCACCTCAGCCACCTCTGGTTGTGCACGGTGGGCTATGCCTGGGATTGGGCTGGTGGGGGCTTCCTGAGTGTCTGCCCACCTCCCAGGACCTGGGCCCAAGCCCACCATTGGTGCTGCTGGCGGCATTTGGGGCAGCCGCCTGGAGCCAGAGCGGGGTTTGGATGTTCCCCAGGCTCCCAGGGAGTGTTTATTTGTATTCCTCCACTCACACCCTCCGGGCGTCCTGTCCTCCCAGGACAAGAGAGCTGTCTGCCACCCTCCGAGCACCTGGAGGACTACCCACAGAGGCGGGATACACGGCCAGGCCCTGTGTGCTGTGTGCCCACTCCCTGCCCTTGCCCAGGCCCAGCAGGCCCAACCTGCTGCCCAGATGATGGTCATCAGTGTCCACCGGCCAGGCACCCTGCCCAGCACCTTCACTCATTATTTACGTGCCCCTCACATGCCGCATCTACTCCTGGGAAGTGAGGATAGAGAAGTTCAGGATTGCCCAAGAGCCTAGGACCTAACAGGGCACGATAGGGACCCGCACTCAGCACGGGCAGGTGGCACCAGAGGGACCCGCACCAGCACGGGCAGGTGGCACCAGAGGGACCCGCACCAGCACGGGCAGCCCGATCCTGGCCTTAGATTTGGGAAAGCTTCTCCTCTCAGGCTCATGGAGCCACCCTGGAGGCACAGTGATGGGCGGGCATTCCCCTGTCCCTTTCCAGGGGAAACCTAGGTTCTCATCAGAGACATCCCCATGCTGCCCACTGGAGACCCAGCCAGTGGTGCCGAGCGGTCGCAGAGGGCCTGCGGTGGGCGGGGCTGCCGGCAGAGGGTCAGTGAGGCAGCCCTGAGCCTCCTGCCTCCTGCTCCCTGCTTGCTGCTCCTCTGGGGGCCTCAGAGCCCCCAGCCTGCTCTGTGCCCCGAGCTGGCTTCAGGAGGCTGGTTTCAGGTCCCACGTGGAATTTAGATAACTGGCCTGGTGCCCAGCCCCCCATGGAAAGTCCCCTGCCCTGTCTGGCTGCCCTGAGTGTCCCCCACGTCGTGTCATTGCAATGTCGCCCTTTCCCAAGGGCCCCTCCCATCTCTGCCCCCTTCTCCCTCCTTTGTCTTGTCCCCCAAGCTCGTCTTGTCTTTCTGGGTTTTGCGTCCACTTTTTTATATTCTGATAAGACCAGAAATAAACCTGGTTCTCAAGTGCCCCAGTGTGGTGTCCAGTCAGCCGGCTTGTGGGGGTGGGGCAGCCCTGAGCCGGAGCAGGGTTTCCCGGCCCAGCTGCCTCCTGCCAAAGCCACCAGGGGGCAGTGGTGCGGCTCCTGGCCGGCACCTGTTCATCCCAGGAACGAGGGGGCGGAGCCAGAGCAGAGGCTGGGCTCAGACCGAGGATGGCACCTGGACGCACCGCGCAGGTGAGCGAGGCTCCTGGGCCGCTGTCACCAACGGCAGCTGGGAGGCTTCACGCACCAGAAACCGATTCCCTCCCGGTTCTGCAGGCCCCAGGCTGAGACCAGCAGGGCTGGGGCGACCCCTTCCTCACCCTTCCCAACTCTGGTGGCTGCTGAGGATTGCTGGGCTGAGACACGTCACTGTGTCCAGGACCACTCGGTCACTTCGCCTTCTGTCTGTCTCATCACTTCGCCTTCTGTCTGTCTCATATCTCCCTCTTACAAGGACACTTGTCATTGGACTTAGGGCCCACCTGGATATTCCAGGATGATCTCATCTCAAGACCCTTAACTTAATCACAGCTACAAAGACTCTTTCCAAAGAAGGTCCCACTCACAGGTTCCAGAGATTTTTTTAAAAAGATGTTTTTATTGATTTTAGAGAAAGAGAAAAGGAGAGGGATAGAGAGAAATATTGATGAGAGACATCGATCGGCTGCCTCCTGCACGCCGCACGCTGGGGACTGAGCCGCAACCCAGGCATGTGCCCTGACCAGGAACTGACCATGACCTCCTGGTTCATGGGTTGACACAACCACTGAGCCACACCAGCTGCGTGGTTCCAGAGATTTGATGTAGCTATCTTTTGGGGACTCCCATGTAGTTTGCCACAGGGCAGTGCCCTGACATAAGAAACACGGGTCATAGCACATGCTTTGACACATGTATGCAGGCAGCAGCCAGACACCAATAGTAACTCAGAGGCATAAACCAACCTCTGCAGTCTGAACACAGACACAGACACAGAGACACAATGACACCAGCATCCAGACCCAGAGCAACACTCTCCAACACAGTATCTCAGACACACAATGACCCCAACCTATAGAAACACACATGACATTGCATGAGACCTGACCTCCAGACATGCTGCAGCCTGAGCATACGTGTGCTAGGTCCAGACATACTCCCCCCCGTGTCCAGCCACCTGGAAACTAACACAAGTATCTTCTCACCTAGTACAAGACACAGACACACCCTGACACTGATGTCCAAAGGGGATGTTGCCCGACATACATGGTCAACGACATACATGGTCGCTCGGACACACACCTAGCAACACTGACACATCACATACAAGGACATGCAGACTTACACGGGGAAAGCTGCCAGCCTTGGATGTACCTCAGGGCACGCACGCTGACCTCTCCCAAAATCTGTGTCAGTGCGGGAAGGACCTCCTCTCTCCTGTGGCCACACCGGCCTCTGAGGACTGACGGACTGACCCTCCTCAGAGTGGCCCGCCTTGCCTCTGCCTCATGGGGAGACCGTGGCCTGGAGGAAGCGGATCCCCAGGGTCCCTGTGAGAAGTGGACCTCAAATGTGCCATCTTTTGTGCCATGCCCCCCGCAGTGCAGCCGAACCTGCTCCAGGGTGATGGGTGGGTCAGTGTGCGGGTGGGTGGGAAGGGCCTCAGGGAAGGAGGTGCGCCTTGTAACTTCCTTTCCAACTAGCACTCCTGCCCCTCTTGCATTCATTCCCGCGTCCTGGTGGGGTTGCTGTCCATCACCCCCACACCTGACACCAGCTTCCCTGCAGGGCGCCACGTTCTGGGGCGCAGAGGAGCAAGGCAGTGGCCACTGCCCAGAAACACCCCATCCCAAAGCAGACAGGCTGGTCTAAATGGTCAGTAGACCCAGCGAAGCGCGGCCTCACGCCAGGAGCCAGGTCCCGAGGGTGGCCACAGGCAGAGGTGTCCAAGGCTGGATGGGAGAGGCCGGACTCTGCTCTGCAGGCCACGGCCAGCTCAGGCCCCAGGACCCGGCGGCCGCACCTTCTCAGGGCCGGACGGAGCGGCGGCCGGTGGCTTCCATCCGAGCGCGCTGGGCTCGGGCAGTACCCGGCGCCCCTAGGGTGCCTCAGTTTACCCCACTGTCTGAAAAAGCGTCTCCCGCCCTATGGGCAGCATAACTGGCCACTTGGTACTGGAGGCCCGGCGGAGGCCCCCTAGCCCCGCCGGCCGGCCGCCCCCTCCCTCCGCCGCGGCCCTCGCGCGCGCAGGATACCGCGAGAGTCCCGCCCCCCAGCTGTCAAAGGTGGGAGGGGCGGGAGCGCGCATGTGCGCAGCCCGCGCAGCCCGCGCTGCCGGCCCCGCGCCCGCGCCCGGTCCGCCCGCCCGGCCCCGGCCCCCGCCCCGCCTCCGGCCCGCTGGGCGCCGCAGGTAAGCGCCCGGCCCAGGCCCCGCGCAGCCCCCGCGCTGGCCGCGCCCCCGACCCTGACCCCGAGCGCAGGTGGGGGGGCCGCGCCCGAGCCCCCGCCCGCCGCCCCGCGCCGCGCCCGCCACCCCCACCCCCGCCCCGCGCCGCGCCCCGCGCCCCGCGCTGGCGCTGCGGCTCTGCCTCCTCCTCCTCCTCCTCCTCTAGAAAAAGTCGCCATTTTGGTTCACTGCCTACCCCCCTCCCCAGGCCCCGCGATCGGCCCTTCCGGGGCCAGGCCGGGCCCACCCCGCGCAGGTGACAGGTGTGCCGCGAGGTCAGCCGCCAGGTGTGCATCCCCTGGCCAGCTTCTTAGACGCGCCGGGGCCGCAGCTGGGGTCCAGGGCCGAGGGGCCTTGCCGTGGCCCGGCTGGCTGCCTGTGGTCAGCGCGTGGTGCCCCCACAACCCAGCGAAGGTCCCACCTTCTCGTCCCTACTGGGCCCTCCGGGAGGGTGGACGCCCTTTCTCCTGTGTGAGAGTTGCAGGCCTGGATGGAAGGAGGGTCTCTGCCTCCTAGGCCAGCCCTGGCCCCAGGCCCCCCAACTTTGAATTGTCCTCAAACTGGATAAAGACTGGAAAGGGGGTCCCAGCAGGAATCTGCACCGAAGGCCACTTGAGGTCACCATGGGACGGGGTGACTGATGTTGGAGGTCTCCTTTGGAAGCTGCAGTGTGAGGCCTTTCAGAGAAGTTTGTTCAGACCTTTCTAGACCTGTGACTCTCTCCAGGCCCAGGACCTGGGCACCTCCTTGGCAATGGCAGTGACTGTACCGACCTCTGACCTCAACCTTACCGACAGCTTCTGTAATTCCCTTCCCGTCCTCTCTGATCTAAGTTATGAGGAACTGCCAGGAGAGGGGTCACTGTTCACAGAGCCCCTACCCACCCTCCTCTGCAGCCTTGGGTGTCCCCATTAGAGGACCCAGCGGGACTGAGCTCGGAGCCCTCCAGTTCTCATGCCCATGCAGGCCCAGCTCACGTGGCGAGGTGTTCCCTGTGGCTGGTGGCCAGTAGTCTCTGAGTGGTGCTGGTGGCCCTGTAGATGGGGACTGAGAGGTTCCAGCGGGTGGAGGTGAGGAGGTCGGCCAGGTGGAGGTTGGCCGAGGAGCCCAGCCTGCGTGAGGTGTCCATCGGGGTGGAGGGCCCCAGCAGGAGCAAACAGAAGCGGATCCCGTAGGAAGGATCCACTAGCACAGGGACCAGGACCCGGTGCCGCAGGGTCCTCCTTCCTTGGTCCTGCCTCTGGAAAGGGACACACGTAGTTGGAGAGTGGTTAGGGGCCCTCAGTGCCCGCATTGGCCATCTTCCATCGTGTCCTGGGGAGAAGGATCCAGGGGCGCCTGCCTGGGTAGGGTGGCATTGCCTTGGGCCTGGGTGGGGCTGAAAGGAAGGTGTCCCAGGGTGCCCGGCCAACACAGCCTGTGTGCCAACAGCCATGTGGCATCGTAATTGGCCCCAGAAGGAATGCTGTTAGCCTGCTGCCCGAGCACCTGCCTCTCCTGGGGCCACCTACCCCGCGCTGGGCCTGAGGTGCGTGGCTCTCGGCACCTCGGGGCTGTGTCCAGGACTCATGGAGCCCATTGGACCTGGTGAGGGTCTCAGGAGGGGTTAGATCCTTCCGAGCTGATGGGGTCTCCTAGGGAGAGCTCAGCTGGGCAGTCACTCCCCTAAACTAGAAGCCCCCCATCACCTGCTTTCCCTGTGACCAAGAGCACAGGCAGGCTGGCTCCCTTTTCTGCAGCCAATGAGCAGGTCTGTTTGTGGGGCGGGGGGGGGGGGGGGGGTGCAAGGACAGCCATTTCAAGTCCTGAGAGCCGGCCCTGAGGGACCTCACAGGTCTGTCCACTTGCTCTGCAGCAATGACTGATCCTTTCTGTGTTGGAGGCGGCCGCCGGCTCCTGGGGTCCAGCAAGAGTGGGTCTGGGAAGGATGGCAGCCAGAATGAGGCCCGGCTTCCTGTGCGGCATGATCCAAAGCTGGGTAAGAGGGGTCAGGCTGAGGTCAACTCCAGGCTGTCACAAGCAGCAGTGCTGAGTGTGGGCCACCTCCTGAATATCCAGCTCCTGGGTCCAGGTAGCTGCCTGGGCTCCTGAGAGCCTTCCCAGGGTGGGGGCAGCCAGGGGCCCTGGATTCTTGTCCTAGGCTGACCACAGCCTTCCACCCCCACCCCATGCCTCATCAGGGAGGGGAGTGAGGCTTCCCCCAGGCCTCCCAGCCTCCTGGAGAGCAGGTAAGATTCCAGGGAGCACAGCTCCAAGCCTTGATGTGCCGTGTGCTGCAGGGTTGCCGGTGTCCCGGGGTGGGCAGACAATGCCTAGCCAGGCCCCACTCTGCTTTGACCCGGGAAGTCCAGCCAGCGACAGGACAGAAGGGAAGAAAAAGGGGCGTCCGAAAGCTGAGAACCAGGCCCTCCGAGACATTCCCGTGAGCTCCCTGAGGGCTGGGTGGGGCTCATGCTGGGGTCTGCCTGTTAAGGCCATTGCCCTGCCTTTGCTTGCCACCCACATGTCCAGCACCACGCCCTCAGCCCACATCAGTGGGCCGGCCACTCTGTGCCTAGGGATTCGTGGTGTGGCCTGGGGCCCCGTGGACCATGTTCGTGGGCCCCTCGCGAGCACCCTCACTGCTCAGGGTGGCCTGGATCTTGCTGCGGTCCCAAGGTCGAAGGGCTCCTGCAGTCTGCCTGCCCTGCAGGCCAGGGCAGGTGCTGAGTCTGGGGCTCGGGTCGGCAAAGGCCGGGGTGGCTGAGGGTCAGCAGCCTGGCCTTTCCCACGCCAGCTCTCCCTGATGAACCAGTGGAAAGATGAATTCAAGGTGCATTCACGGGTGAAGTGTCCCAACTCAGGGTGCTGGCTGGAGTTTCCCAGCATCTACGGGCTCAAGTACCATTACCAGCGGTGCCAAGGGGTAAGGGGCTGTGGGCTGGGGAAGAGGAGGCCCGAACCCACCCTGCCCAGCTGTTGGCTTGGGTGTGTCTGCACAGAGGCCTGGGCAGCCCACCCCACGCCTGCCCTCTCCACCCAGGGCGCCATCTCAGAAAGGCGGACCTTTCCCTGCCCCTTCTGTGAGGCCGCCTTCACCTCCAAGACCCAGCTGGAGAAGCACCGGATTTGGAACCACATGGACCGACCCCTGTCTGCCCCCAAGCCTGGGCCGGTCAGCCGGCCAGTCACCATCAGTCGGCCCGTTGGGGTCAGCAAGCCCATTGGAGTGAGCAAGCCTGTCACTATTGGCAAGCCCGTGGGTGTCAGCAAACCCATTGGGATCAGCAAGCCAGTGACGGTCAGCAGGCCTGTGCCGGTCACCAAACCAGTGACAATCAGCAGGCCTGTGCCAGTCACCAAACCAGTGACAATCAGCAGGCCTGTGCCGGTCACCAAACCAGTGACGGTCAGCAGGCCTGTGCCAGTCACCAAACCAGTGACCGTCAGCAGGCCCGTGCCGATCACCAAGGCTGTGCCGGTCACTAGACCTGTGCCAGTCACCAAGGCTGTGCCGGTCACCAAGCCCATACCAGTCACCAAGTCTATGCCCGTCACCAAGGCAGTGCCAGTCAGCAAGCCAGTGCCAGTCACCAAACCTGTGCCAGTCACCAAACCAGTGACCACAAACAAGCCGGTGCCGATGACAAAACTTGTAACGGTTACAAAACCTGTGCCAGTCTCAAAGCCTGTGACAGTCAGCAGGCCCATTGTGGTCAGTAAGCTGCTGACAGTCAGCAGGCCCCTGGCCATCAGCAGACACACACCGTCCTGCAAAATGGTGCTGCTGACCAAGTCTGAGAACAAAACTCGGGCCACGGCGAGGGCCAGTGGAAAGAAAAGGTATGGGGGTGCCTTCCAGGTCAGGGGTGGGTGCTCACTGGCTGCAGCCTGGGATAACGGCCCTCAGCGCGCCCCTTACCCCCCTGCCTCCTGCTCCGTACCTCCCTTCCTGCAGGGCTGCGGAAGGCCTGGACGCCTGCCCCCTCCCACCCAAGCAGGCGCGGTCAGAGAGCGGGGAGTGTGGCCCAGCCACCACAGGCCAGGGCTCAGCCTTCCAGCCCAGCACAGACCCCAGCAGTGGCCCCCTTTCTCTGGGCAGCAGGCCCTTGGGGGGCAAGGAGGTGCCAAGGGCCACAGGCCCTGTGTCCCTGCCTGAAGAGGGAGCTGAGCGCATGAAGCACAGTAAGACGGGGCGAGGGGTGCGGCAACAGCCAGGATGGGCAGCGGCCAGCCGCCCGATGGTTATTTGACCAGATCTTGGCCCTCTTTTCTCTCCCCTGAGTCAGGAAGGAAGCAGAAAACACCCAAGAAGTTTACAGGGGAGCAGCCATCCATCTCAGGAACCTTTGGACTCAAAGGTGAGGCCCCAGTCAGCCAGGCACCTGTGGGACGGGGCTCCTGCACAGGTGTGCTCAGGCCCTCGGCCCACACCTGCGCCACCCACATGTGCACACAGGCCTGGCCAAGGCGGAAGACAAGTCCCGAGGCTACCGTGCCAAGAAGCAGGAGGGGCCTGGCCCCGAGGATGTCCGAAAGAAGGTGCCGGCCCCTGCCAACACTGTCAGCAAGGAGGTGCCGGCCCCCGCAGCCCACTCAACCCAAGGTGGGGGCCACTGTGTGGTGGGGCACAGGCTGGGTCTTGACTGAGAGGTGGTTACTGGACCACACAGAGGGGGGCTGAGTGTGGACCCTGGGCTGTGTGCTTGGCGTTCAGGGCATCTGGGAGCCCAAGACAGCCCCTGAGGCCCTGGCTCTGCCCCGCAGGTGGCCCCGAGGAGCAGTGGCAGCGGGCCATTCATGAACGGGGGGAGGCCGTCTGCCCCACGTGCAGCATGGTCACCCGGAAGACCCTCGTGGGGCTCAAGAAGCACATGGAGGTGTGTCAGAAGGTAAGGCTGCCCCAGGGGCTTCTGTGGGGAGGCGCCCAGAGCAGCTTCTCATGGGTCACCTGTCTGCAGCTGCAGGATGCCCTCAAGTGCCAGCACTGCCGGAAGCAGTTCAAGTCCAAGGCCGGTCTCAACTACCACACCATGGCTGAGCACAGCGCCAAGGTACGCCACAGGGCCCAGCTGCCATCCAGCCTGCCCACTGACACTGACCACAGACCTGCCCTTCATCTCACCCACCCTGCCAGCCCTGCCCACTCCCCTTTCACTCCCACACTGCCTGCCCATGGACATCTGTGGCTCCAGCTCGGGGCAGGGGCCCAGTGGGGATGGGGCACTGAGGCTGGGCCTGCCCCCCAGCCCTCTGACACAGAGGCCTCCGAGGGGAGTGAGCAGGAGGAGCGCGAGCGACTGCGCAAGGTGCTGAAGCAGATGGGGAGGCTGCGCTGCCCCCAGGAGGTCAGTGGGACAACAGGTGGGACAGGGTGGGGCGAGGCACAGCCCCTTGCTGGCCTCTTACTGACCTGTGACCCCCAGGGCTGTGGAGCCGCCTTTTCCAGCCTCATGGGCTACCAGTACCACCAGCAACGCTGTGGGAAGCCGCCCTGCGAGGTAGACAGTCCCTCCTTCCCCTGTGCCCACTGCGGCAAGACCTACCGCTCCAAGGCCGGCCACGACTACCACGTGCGCTCGGAGCACACGGCCCCGGTGAGTGGCCAGTCCTGTCCTTCAGGCACTGAGCATGTGTGCCCCCCACTTGTTCATGCGCCCCTGCCCACAGCACGTGCCTGGCTCCCCGCACCTGCAGGCCATGTGGCTCCCGTCATTCACCTTGGCCTCCTCACCTTGCAGCCCCCCGAGGAGCCCCAGGACAAGCCCCCTGAGGCCGAGGACCTGTTGGGTGTCGAGCGGACCCCCAGCGGCCGCATCCGCCGCACGTCGGCCCAGGTGGCCGTGTTCCACCTGCAGGAGATTGCAGAGGACGAACTGGCCCGAGACTGGACCAAGAGGCGGATGAAAGATGACCTGGTGCCTGAGACGGCTCGGGTGAGCGCCTGGGCTCTGAGCAGGATGTGCCTCCACGTGGGGTTCCCTGTGATGGCCCTGCCCCTGTGACCTGGGCCAGCGTTGACCTCGAAGGCCCGGATCTCCTTGTGGAGGGTACAGCTGAGGGCCTCTTCAGAGCGGTGGGAGTGTCGCTGTCAGCTCGGGCCCAGCTGCGGGCTCACCCGGGGCCTGCCTGTTTTCACAGCTCAACTACACTCGGCCAGGCCTCCCCACGCTCAACCCCCAGCTGCTAGAGACGTGGAAGAACGAAGTCAAGGAGAAAGGCCACGTCAACTGTCCCAATGACGTGAGCTGGGGCAGGCTGGTGGGTGGGCACGGGGACGCTGGGACTTAGGGACAGAGAGCCCAGGTATGGCCCTGGGTGACAGCCTTCCAAGTGGCCAGCCTACCTGTGGTCCCTGGGCCTCTGCAGGGTGCTCAGACAGAACCCTGTTGGCAGAGAGGCCTCGACCTCAGCCCCCGAGGCCCAGCCTGCCCACAAGTCTCCATGGGGTAGGAGCTATGAGTTGTGTGGGGGCGCTGCCGGGAGGTCCTCCCCATGACTGTCTCCTGCCCAGTGCTGTGAAGCCATCTACTCCAGTGTGTCCGGCCTCAAGGCCCACCTCGCCAGCTGCAGCAAGGTGAGTCCCAGGCTGTCCACCCTGTGCACAGGTGCTCAGCGGTGCCCCCGGGGCCCCACACGTGGAACATGCGGGCTGGCCTTTTGGGCAGCCTCCTCCATGAGCCCAGGACTAGCTGGTGCTCCGTGACCACCTCAGCCCAGGACCCTTTGCCACCCCCCAGCTACAGACAGAAGTCAGTCAGTCCCAAGTTGTTCCGCCCACGGGAGGAGCCCGTGGGTGCCAAGGGGCATGCTGACCTGCCTAGATAAGCCGGGGCCACCTTCCCGTAGCTGCAGGTGGGGGAAGTCCTGGGCCAACCCCTGGGGCCGGGCTGCCGTGTCTTGCAGGGAGACCACCTGGTGGGGAAGTACCGCTGTCTGCTGTGTCCGAAGGAGTTCAGCTCTGAGAGTGGCGTCAAGTACCACATCCTCAAGGCCCACGCAGAGGTGGGTGGCACAGCCTGTGTGAGGGGCCGGGGTGGGGGTGGGCGGTGATGTTTGAGTGAGAGGCCAACGTGGAAGACCGGCGCCTCTCGTGCTTCTCGTCCAAGTGGCTTCAGCTTCCTGAGGGCCCTCCGTCCCGGGGCCTCCACGGCTGTTTCTCTCCCCCCAGAACTGGTTCCGCACTTCGGCAGACTCGCCTCCCAAACACAGGAGCCAGGAATCGCTGGTACCCAGGAAGGAGGAGAAGAGTCTGGCAGGCGGGAAGAAGCGGGGCCGCAGGCCCAAGGAGCAGCTCCCTGAGGAGCCTGCGCCCAAGATGCACCCCCGCCAGGAGGACTGGCCCCCAGGAGGCAGAGACAAGGGGGCCCGGGGCTCCACTGGCCGGAAGGTGGGAGCCAGCAAGTCACCCGAGAAGTGAGCATGGTGGTTGGCAGGGCCTGGCCCCATGCTGGCCGAGCCCTCCTCTGTCCAGGGTGGGGTAGCTAGCTCTGGGATGCCCTGCCCGCCAGTTCCCCAGCCCCACCCCTGCCTCCTCCTCCGTCCAGTGGGGCACAGCCCTGCTCTTCTCCGTGAAGGCGGCCCTTCCCTGGCAGGCTGCTGCAGGCACACCCGGGCTGGGCTCCCTGAGAAGGGCCAGGGGCAGTCACAGAAGTGCAATCGCCTGGAGGGACATTCACGGGCCTGGCAGAGCCCGGAGGGGTAGAGGGAGGGTCTGCGGCCTGGGCCTCGGTGCCACGGGGGTGGTGCAGAGTGGCCAGATGCCTTTTGGCCCCGGGCACGTGAGCTGCGTGCCCCACCTGCTTCCTCAGGCCCAAGGCTCGGGGGTCCCTGGTTCTGGGCTGATGAGGGTACCTCAGCAGCCTCGCCTCTCTACCCAACACTGGAACCCCAGCACCCCCAGCTACCTCCCTGGACAGACCCTGAGTCTGACCGCTGCCGTGCTGGCCTGAAGGTCCGTCCCCTTCCCCCTTCCCGCCTCTGGTTCCTCCGCTTCTGTCTCTACCTCTCCAGGCCCACCCTCCCTGCCTGTGTGACCCCTGCTGTGCTGGGCCCCCCCCACACTGGCTTGTGTCCGTTCTGGTGGGGAGAAAGTGGCCCGCCCATGGGCTCTCTGCCATCCCAGCAGTACTCCCTGCTCGGGGCAAGGGAGGGCCTCTGGTTTTCCGCTTGCAGGGCTGCAGGAGCTGGGGCCACGAGGAGCACGCTCCAGCTTTGCCCTCACTGCGGGCCTGGCTGGATAGCCTGATAGGTTAGGGAGCGGCCAGTCTGGGCCCTGGGCCGTGGGCAGGTGGGGCAGGGAACAGCCCAGCTCTGTGGAGTGACCACTGCAGGAAGCAGCCTTCTGTCTGCTGGTCTGGTTTGGCCTGTGGCCAGGTTCCCGTGGGAACACCCTACCCTTTTTGTACCTGCCCCTTTGTCTCTGGTTGTGTGGTCTTTTGATGGGAGAGCTGAAGGCCAGGGAGGGGGCTTGGCCAAGGTCACAGTGGGTTGATGGGAGCTCTGGGCTGTCTTGGCTCCCTTTGGGGCCTTGAGGACAGCTAGGCCTGCAGGTTGGCGTTCAGGCTGGAGTCCAGGGCACCTGGAGGAGTGGGTGGACACCTCTGGCCTCCTCCCTGGGCCCCGCCTTCCAGCTGTGGCATTGCCTCGGGGAGGAGGACACTCAGTGGCACTGGGTTTGGATGGAGGCTGTTTTCCACAGGGGGGTGGGGTGGGCTGAGGGCTCGGCCTTGCCGATCCTGGACGATGTGAATTTTGATATTTTCCTGTGTGCTTGTTTCTCCTGGATGTGTAGTGGATGCCAGTCTTGTGGCTGTGACAAGTAACAACCCTTTTTTATTCTGTTTTTTATACAAAAACTTACAACAATCTGACATTTTGGTGCTAAGGATCTCCTGGTGCCAATGGTGGAGCTGGGGGCTGGGCTAGGGTCCCTGGGTCCCTCCCCTGCTCAGGGAGGCAGTACTGACTGGGCACCTTCTGCCCCAAGCTGCCATCCTCACCCAGCCTTGGCGAGGAGGGGCTCCAAGCTGGACTGGGCGCTCCTCACCCTGCAGTAGGGGACAGGTCACTGTGCTGCCTGTCTCTGGCTTCTCTGTCCAGAGGCTCTGTTCCTGGGCAGCCCTGGCCTGGTGGTGTAGGGAGCGGGTGTAGAGATGTGGATCCTTCCTACTCACACATATGGCACAGGGGAGTGGCCCAGCGTCAGTCAAGGTGGGCGCAGGGGCGGGGCCTGGGACGGGAGGCTTTCCTTCCTGTGCCCTGGGTGTCTGTGGTGCAGAGCGGTGGAGGTGGGTCAGGCAGCCACTGCAGGGGCGGCCTCGGGAGGGGAGCAGCGGGAAGCAGGCGCTGACGGGAGCCCCGTACACTTTCTCCGCCCCTGTCACCAACGGCTGGAGGAGGCTGGACCTCAGCACCTCTCCTGGGGACAGCCGCCTGCCCCAGCCTCTCAGGTACTTGGCCCTTGGGGTGTGGGGGGCTGGTTTTGCTGGGGTGTTTCCAGGTCACCCTCCAAAGTCCACAGATGGTCCCTGGAGTGGGACTCCGCCTAGATGTGTGGGAAGAGGTGGGGTCTTGGAGAACTTGAAGTTTAGCACTTTACCCCGTCTTCGTCTTTACAGTGGGTGTGGGGCTGCTGCCCAAGTGGCTGGTGGGTTGGACCCGCCTCCCTACTCCCCTAGCTCTGGTTGGTGAGTGCAGTGGCAAGCTGGAGGCAGAGGCCTCTCGCAGGGGCCGAGCCCTGGGTGGCTCAGCAGGACCTGCCCACCTCCACTCTGGCAGGGACACAGCCAGGTAACCTGGCCTTGGCTACACCTTCGGTGCGAGGGTCCCGAGTGGCAGACTCCGGGGTGTAGTAGGCATGGACTATGCCCGAGACCCAGCCCAGGGCATAATGCCGGGTCCCTTTCTGAAGATCTACCTCTGGCCCTGCCCACCCCCTTGCCCTGAGAACAGGAAAGGGCTGACACTTCACACAAAAATAGGATGCACTTTATTTGCTTGTGCAAAGGCAGATGGATGAGGGTGTCTCCTGATGTGACGGGTGGCCCTCAGACGTAGCCTGCCCCCCCCCCCCCCCCCCCCGCCCCGTTCCTCTAGTTCAGAAGGGAAAGGACGGTGCACCCTGACCTGCGGGAGGCAGGGCGGTCCCCGTGTGTCCTCGCTCTGCCTGCCTCAGGAGGCTAGTCCTGGAACTGAGGTTCAAGGGGGCCGGCCAGTTCCTCCCGCCTGGCAGCCACACATCCTGTACTTCGGGTTTCTTGGTTTAGTTTTTTTAATGCCAGTTCTCCGTACATAAGTGCATTTTGAAAGAGAGGTCCCAGCTATCCCTTGTAACCATATATAAACATATATATTCTATCTACAAAGTGTTTATTTGCAAGCTGTTTTGACGGCGAGCTCGGGCCCTGCTCACCTCGTGACTGTCCCGGTCCTCGTCCCCGCCCCCAGGCCCTGAGTGGCACGGGCGGGCCATCAACTGTATGTATTAAAAATGGCTGTATCAAATAAATGTTTATTGATTGTTTTCCAGGGGTGTGTGCGGCTGAATTTGTGGCAACACGCGGGGTAGGGTCCTTCCCCGGGCTGACGATGCCCCCTCTGGGGGGCGGGGTGGGGGCTGCCCAGCCGCGTAGCCTTGTGGGATTTGTAGTCCGCGGGCCGCGCCGGCAGGCTCCGAACTGCGGCTCGAGCGGCCCTCCCCGCCCATTCGTCAGCGCTGAGGCCTGGAGCTCCATGGCGGCGCCTCCGGCCTCCGCCGACGCTCCCCGCTCGTCCCCGCCGCCCCCCGCGGCCGGAGACGGAACGGACCGGACGGCGGCGAAGAGCGAGGACCGGTAGGCGTGGCGGCCGAGTGCGGCCGGGGTCGCGCACGTCCCTCCCGTCCGCTGTGGGAGGGGCGGCCGCGGGCTGGGGCGAGGCGGCCTGTCTCCGCGCCGCACCGCACCCACGCGCTCGGTCCCCGGCCGCGGTGGGAGGCCCCCCGGGCGCGGGCTGAGCCCGCAGCTGGGCGCTCCGGCGGAGGCTGGGCGGATGGAGCGCGTTCTGCTCCTCGAGGCCAACGGGTTTCTCTCCCGCGGGGACGGGCCTCGGGCACCCGGGCTGCCGCGTGTGCCTGCCCGACCCCGCGGCGGTCCGTTCTTCTGGGGCCCGCCCCCGCCCCCGCCCCCGCCCCCCGAGAGCCCAGCGCTCAGGATCCTGGGGGTCGGGTGGAGCAGGCCTGGTCCTCTGCCGCCCCGCCTGTGGGGGACACCCTCCAGGCTTCTGTAGGGGTTCGCGAGGCGACGTCGTGGGTGGAGTGGGCGGGGCCTGGCTGGCTGTGAGGCGGAAGTGGCCGAGAGGAAACTGGCTCCTGCTCGGCGCCTCGGGGCCGGCCACCAGGGGGCGGTGCAGAGCAGTGCTGGGCCGCGCCCCGGCCGAAGGCTGGCCTCCCTGCTGGTCTGAGCTGGGCCCCGGGAAGGCTCCGCGGAGGGCCCAGCCTGGGCTCCTGGGCTCGATGGGCCGTCAGGGGAGGGAGCCCTCCAGGGCAGCCTGGGTGCTGCAGGGAGAGGAATTAGGCCCGGCGCCCTGCCCTGGCAGCTCCTGCCGGGGTGTCGGCAGGAAGAGGCTGCGTGGGCCCTGACAGCACGTGCCCTGGGCTCACACCCTCCCAGTGAGCAGCGACTAAGAGCTGGGTACCGGGTGACGGCTCTAATAGGACCTGTCGGTGACACCTGCTGGTTCTGGTTCCAAAGAGTCTGATTTGGCCCAAGCTCAGAGGAGGCAGGGCCAGGCACCTTCCTGAGAAAAGCTCTCCCTGAGGACAGGGTGGTGGCAGCTCCTGCCCGGGCCGCCCTGTGCGCAGAGGACGGTCCCAGGACCGGAGGGCAGTGACTGGACGGCAGGGCTCTCTCCGGAGACCATGGGTCTGCCCTGGCGCTGCTCACCGCCCTTCCCTGACGCTGAGGCCTAGGCTCCCCTGCAGTCCCTGCACCTCCCTGGAGGGCCCAGAGTTGGCTCTGCCGGAGTCCGGGGTCCCTGAGCCTCTCCCTGCCACTGTCCCATCTTCTCCTCCCACCTGTGGCCACGCCTGTGGCCTGTCTATCTTGCCATTGTTTCCTGTGCCCGTGGAGGGTCAGCCCATGAGGACAGGGACCGCGAACTCCCTTAACCCTGGACGTGCTGGCGGACAGATGGGCACCTGTGGCGGGACCTGCGCTCCTCAGGCTGCGTCCTGGTTTGGTCCAGGTTGGGGCTGCAGGGAGGCTGGCCCAGAGCATTGGGAAGGAGGGGTCCTGCCAGGGGTTCCAGGGTGGTGGGGATGCAGCCCCATTCCTGCACCTGCCCTGAGAAAGACACCCTGAACCCTCTGTCCCTGACCGGCCCTGGTGAACCAGCCCCTCTCTCTCCCCTACCCCTTGCCTCATTTTACTCACCCTCCCGGCAAACTTCCCTCAACCGGGATGGGGTGTCAGGCAGGAGTGGAAGCCTTGGGCGCCTGCCCCAACTCTGCAGTCCTGTCCAGCCTCCCTGAGTGTGGGCCAGCCCCTCACCTGCCCAAGCCCAGGGTCAGGAAGGAAGCTCCTGTGGACAAAGCCGGACAGGCAGTCCCGCCTCCAGGTGCCTCTGGTGGGTGTGCACACGCCCACGGTACCTAGGCAGGCAGGAGAGGCCCCTTCCAGATGTTTGACCCGATCTGGAATTTTCTCTGGTGCGGTTCTGGCAGCCGTACGGATGTTGGGAGCTGAGTCAGGAGGAAAGCTGGCCCGGGCCGGTTTGGCTCAGTGGTTGGGGCGTCAGCCCGCAGACCGAAGGGTCTCAGGTTCCATTCCCGATCTAGGGCATGTACCGCCTTTGCTGGTTCCGTCCCAGCCCCCGTTCGATCGTGTGAGGGAGGCAACCGATAGATGTGTCTCTCTCACATTGATGTTTCCCTCTCTCGCCTTCTCTCTCTCTCCCCCCTCCTTCTCCCATCCTTCCATTCTCTCTGAAAATGAAGGGGAAAGTCCTTGAGTGAGGATTAACACCAACGAGGAGAGCCAGCGACAGGCAGTGACCTGACGGGAGGGGGGAGGCAGGGCTTGTGGGGCAGCCCCTGTGCTCCTTCAGCGACTCCCCTTTCTGAACCGGGGCCTGGCTGTGTCCCCCCCACGCCCAGCACGGTGGCCTTGGGGGACATGCGGGAGCCTCGCTGTGGAGGGCGGAGCAGGCAGTTATTCTCAGATGCTCGGGAGGGTAGAGTTTCAGGTTTGTTTATGCCTCTAGGAGGCACCTTGGGGACGGTGGGAGGCCCAGCTCCGCAGCGGCATTCACCTCAGCTTGGCCAAGACCTAGCTCCCCTGCCCCTGTCGCGCTGGGGCGCTTGGCCCTGCAGTGCAGGCAGGCCGGGCTCTGAAGCTCTTTTCGGGGTGTTTCAGGGGTGCAGGGTGGTCCTCACCACGCCCTGGGCCAGCAGTGTGCCAGCCTGTGCCCAGGGCAGTTCACACCGAGGCTGGCCTGTTCTCCAGCAGGGTCAGTGCTATTAATACCAGGCGGGTGCGCAGCCCCAGCTGGGTGATCCTCTTATGCCTGTGACCTCGGCTCCGGGCCGGTGGTGAGAGCCGTTCCTTCGCACAGGGGCCTGAGGGGCCTCCCAGCGCGGGCTCCCTGCCTCCCAGTGGGCAGCCTCTGCAGCCGGGGGTCTGGCCTCATACCGGCTGCCCACCCACCCATGGAGGGGCAGTCACGTGGTTCCTGAGTTGTCCTAGGGGGCTGCTGTGGACCTAAGGTAGTGTGGGGTGCCCCTGCAGACACCTCGGATCACCTGTGTCCAGCCATGAGCAGCCCCCCAGCTTACCCTGGCATCAGGATCTCAGGGTGCTGGGCCCTGGGAGCAGAAGGCAGGTGAGTGGCAGGCCGCTGGGCCGCAGCTGGCGAAGAGCCCCGCCTCCCCTGCATCTCGGTCGGTTCCTGTCGGGGGCGCTGCACGTCAGGGAGCAGGAGCCGGGCAGGTGTGGGGGCGGGAGGGCCACTGCCCGCAGGCACGGGCTGCTCCCTGCAGGCCGTCTGTCCCCCGGTCCTGTCGCTGAATCGCCCATCGTCGTCGTCAGCGTGCCGTGTCCGCTGGAACAGGGGAACGAGGTCTGTGCGAGTTTGCCGTATGGAAAGCAGACGGCCGCTGTGCGAGGGCTCGCTCTGAGGCACAAGAGGCTTTGTCCCTGGCTCCCAGAGAGCCGGCTTGGAGAAGGCCCGGGGCCGGGCTTGGCTGCGGGCCCCTGGCCCGCTGAGGCGGGCGGGTTCCGGCCGTCCTCCCTGGCCCGCTTTCCCCTGGCCCGCGGAGGTGTCTGCCAGGCTGTCAGCCTCGGAAGTCGTCCTTGCCGGTGGTCAGCATGACCTCAGTAGGATGCGGAGCAGGCACAGCAGGGACCTGAAGGCTCCCTCCGGAGGCCACCAGTCTGGGCGAGAAGCAGGGGGACGGGAGCGGTGCCAGCCCTGCCCTCCGCTGTCGGGTCCGTTCTGCAAGGCCGTCCTCAGCACGGTGCGCCCTTTGCAAACCATAATTTCTCGGGGTTTCCTCCCTGAGTGGAAAGCACAGAGGGGAGGGGCTTCCTTGTTGCCTGGATGGCTCCGTCTGCCATTTCCAGGGTGACCAGGGCCTGGGGACACCGTCTGTCTCCGGGGCGGCTGGTCCGTGCCAGTCTTGAGTCCCCCAGGCGTTCACGGTCCATGGTGGTGCTGTGGCCTGCCCCCACGCCTGCCTTGCCACTGGGTCATCTTGGCGCCCAACCCCATGGCGATCATTAGCACCGGGTTCTGAACGGAGCCCGAAGGTAATGGCTGTCCCCGTGGAGGCGCCGCCGAGCACCGCACGAGGAAGGCCCGCTGTGGGAAGCTGCCCCGCCCCCCCGCCCCCCCCCCCCCCCCGCCCCATGGGGCCATGTGTCTCCTGTCAGCGCTGCGGGCTTGCCTGCCCCTTCCGGTGCGGACATCGCTCTCTGCCCTCGGGGCTGTGGTGTGCCTGTCGTGGGGCCGCAGCTCAGCTCTTCTGCTGTCCCCAGCACGTGCACAGGACACTGGCACTGCGGGTTGTAGCGGTGACAGGACTGAGCTGCAACCCAGACCAGGACTTGGTCTGGTTTTTGATAACAAAGGGCAGAAATCCCTGTTCCAAATCTTGGTGCCCACGGCAACCGTGGCACTGCTTCTAGCTCATTGTGCGCATACACGTCCCACGCACATGCGCAGACCGAAGGGCAAGCAGGCTGGCAGTCCACGTGCTGATTTCACATCAACATCTTCGTTTACTTCTCGCCCAATCCACGTCCAGGACACCTCCCGTGTCCCCATCCGCCTCAGGCCTTTCCTGAGCAGGTGTCAGCCACCCGGGCCTCCCCAGAAGCCTCCCTCAGGCCAGTCACCACACTGGAGCCAGGCGGGGAGGATGTCCCCTCCGTGAGCAGTGCAGCATGGGGCTAGCTGGGCACAGGTGCTGCCTGCCTTTCCCAGACTGAGCTGCCACCTGCGGGCTGTGGGGCCTCCGCCCTCCTCCCTGCAGTTTGCAGGGCGCTGGAGGGCGAGAGTCAGTGGCCTCCCCAAGGGTCTCCCAGCTCACAGTCTCCCTCCTACGTCCATCCACGTCACGGTCCTTGGCATGGATGGCACTCCCCCTGCATTTTCGTTGCGGTTTGCTGTCCCTCTGAACTTGTGTGAACAGTGACTGTGGGTGGGTGGCAGGTGGGTTTTGTGTGCCATCTCAGCCATGCCCGCGTGCCCGCACGGGGAGGACGTCATAGAGACGGCCACGCTGGGCCTGATGTGGCGGCGGGCGTGGCGGTGGGCCGGCCGACGAGCTGTTCTCCTTCCCGCAGCAGCAATGCCGAGGCCTTGGACAGGCTCCTCCCGCCCGTGGGCACTGGGCGCTCGCCGCGGAAGCGCACCACCAGCCAGTGCAAGTCCGAGCCGCCCCTGTTGCGCACCAGCAAACGCACCATTTACACAGCGGGGCGGCCGCCCTGGTACAACGAGCACGGCACACAGTCCAAGGAGGCCTTTGCCATCGGTGAGTCGGCTGCCACCTCCTTGTCCCCCGCCGGGTGGGTGGGCAGGACCCGCCATCAGGTGCCAGGGCGCTCTCCAGCGGCAGAGGGCGGGCTTCCGGGGCGGTGACTTGGTGGGAAGGGCTCTCCGGGCCCCGCCACCTCCTCCGCTCCCCGCAGGCCTGGGCGGGGGCAGCGCCTCTGGGAAGACCACTGTGGCCAGGATGATCATCGAGGCCCTGGACGTGCCCTGGGTGGTGCTGCTGTCCATGGACTCCTTCTACAAGGTGAGGTGCCGGCGGTGGCCGCTTGCGGGGGGTTAGGCCTGCCGCCCGCGCTGAGCGCACGCCTGCTCCCTCAGGTGCTCACCCGGCAGCAGCAGGAGCAGGCTGCCCTCCACAACTACAACTTCGACCACCCGGACGCCTTCGACTTCGACCTCATCGTGTCCACCCTCCAGAAGCTGAAGCAGGGCAAGAGCGTCAAGGTCCCCGTCTACGACTTCACCACCCACAGCCGCAAGAAAGACTGGGTAGGCCCAGCCGCTGGGCTGGGAGGGGACTGGGCACACGGGCGGGCACAGGCGCCAGCACAGGCTCCTTCCCTTTGCAGAAGACGCTCTACGGTGCCAACGTCATTATCTTCGAGGGCATCATGGCCTTTGCTGACAAGACACTGTTGGAGGTGCGGGCGGGCTCCAGGCCATCCTCCTGCCAGGACGCCCTCCCACAAGACTCGCCGTAAAGGCCTCCTCTGGGCAGGCCTGTCACTCACCTGTCCGTGGCACAGGGTCACCTGTCCTATCCAATATGTGGTCCCTGGGTGTCAGTGAGGAGCGCGCCCTCTCCCAGGAGGCGGTCCAGGATGTGGGTTTGAGCAGACAGGGCAGGTCTGCCACCCACAGAGAATGTGACCACGCCCGTGGTGGCAGACCGGGGGCCACACTTCCTGGGTCGGCACAAGCTCTGGGCTGGTACCTTGGTTTCCTTTCTGTCCCCACCGGCACACCGCGTTCCTGTCCGTGTTCTCTCTGCTGTCCTCTGGGGTCCCTGCGGGTGCCAAGATCGCTGTGACGTTGGGGGGGGTGGGCATGGCTCAGGTGCATGCTGGTGTCTGGGAGGGAGTCGCCCCTGCTGTCTGTGGGGCTGCGCAGGGTGCTCCTGACCTGGGGCATGGACAGCCGGCCATTCCGTCCTGGCCCTGCAGAGGCTGTGCCCACAGCCGCTGTGCGCTTCCTGTGGGAGTCCTGAGGCTCAGGCCCCAGGATCCCGCGACCCCTCGCACCCCCCATGGCTCCTTCAGGGGTTCCCTGCTGTGTGCTGAGTGTGGGGACAGACCCCAGACTCACCGAGCCCCAGTCTCCAGTGTGAGAGCGTCGGTGAGGGAGGCTGCCTAGAGGAGCGTCGAACCCGTGCCCTTGGACCAAACCTGGCTGACAGCACCCCTGCCCTCCAGACCTCCATGTGCCGCGGGGCCTGGCTTGCTCTCGGGCTGGGCAGGAGCCAGGTCACGGTCACACGGCCTCACGGCTTCTGCGTGCTAGCTTCCCCAGCACTGGCTTGCTCCCCTCCAGCTCCTGGACATGAAGATCTTTGTGGATACGGACTCTGACATCCGCCTTGTGCGACGGCTTCGCCGGGACATCAGTGAGCGTGGCCGCGACATCGCGGGTGTCATCAAGCAGTACAACAAGTTCGTCAAGCCAGCCTTCGACCAGTACATCCAGCCCACCATGCGCCTGGCCGACATCGTGGTGCCCCGAGGTGAGCAGGCTGCGGGGAAGGGACGCGCCGCCCGTCACCCGCCCGCTGGTTCACCCTCCTGTCCTTCCCACCCCAGGGAGCGGGAACACGGTGGCCATTGACTTGATTGTCCAGCACGTGCACAGCCAGCTGGAGGAGGTAAGCCAGCTGGCCAGGCCTGTGTCCCACCCCCCGGGCCCCTGCCACCACCACCCATAGCCCTGGTCCAGCGGCCCCCACATGCTCCTGCTGTCCTGCCCGGTCAGTCCTGTGTGCTGTGGACACAGCGAGGCTCCCTGGGAAAGCGGGGCTCAGGTGCGCCCGGCGCTCCCAGCCTGAGCTCCTGTCCCTCCCACCCTTCGGAGGGACTTGGGTTTTGGCGCAAGTCCCACGTCCTGAGCACCCTGAGCGCGACCCCGACCAAAGGTCACATGTTCTGGGCTGAGGCCTGAGGCTCTGCCCGCCCAGGTCAGAGGCTCTAAGGAGCTGGCCCCTCTTGTGACTGGGACTGTCCTCCCATGTGGCATGTCCGTTCCTGGGGGGCGGGGGCGGGGGCGGGGCACACGGCAGCAACAGGCTGTCCGGTGACTGGGAGGTGAGTGTGCTGCCGCCATTGACGCACTGTTCCCTTGTCTCCTGTCACTGCCGCAGCGCGAGCTCAGTGTCAGGTAAGGTATCCCGCACCTGTCCGCACCGACAGGCCTGCCCGGCACCCACGGCGCCAGGACCCGGGCTGTCCTCGCTGCTGCGCCCGCCCTCGGCGGCCCTGGTCCGGGCACCGAAGGGGGTGTGGTGGCCCCACACTGCTTCTGCCTTTCCTTTGGGGCAGATGAGGAAACTGAGGCACAGGGAGGTTTAGGGACTTGTCTAGCCACAGGCACGACCCTCAGCAGCCAGAGGGCTGGGGTGCACATTTGCCTGATCAGAAGGGCTGGACCGCCCGGGTGGTGGTGCCCAGCCCTCTGGCCCCCGCCCCCCGGGGCCAGTGCGCAGACAGAGCCAGGAGGAGCTCTGGAAGGCCGGGCGGCCAGCAAGTCCTGGGCTGAGCCACCTGGCGGGGGAGCCCCCAGTTCATGCTCAGAGCCCCTAAGCGCCACTGTGCTGGAGCCGCCAGCTGCTGCCACGGCGTGGTCCCGGGCTCACCAGGCCCGGCCCCGCGGTCTCCTGGGCCAGGTCCGCTGAAGCCTCTGCTCTGAGAAAACAGTTTCCGGGTTCAGGTCGGAGAAAACACTCCGCCCAGCCAGCGACAGTTCCCCTTCTCTGGTCAGCCGAGGAGGCCGCGGCCAGCAGCTGGCGCCCCCCCTCCGCAGCCAGGAGGTGCTGCTCGTGGGCGGGCGGCGAGACACCCTGGGCCACCTCCCCCAGGGCTTCCTGCGTCTGTCCTGGCCGCCCACCTCTGCTCCTCCCGGGCCACCGGCGGCCGGGCCCGCGCTCCCTGCTGAGTGGGCTTTTCTCTGTTCTCTTCCTCCTCTCTGATAACCTGGGGTTGCCTGCCCTTCCCTCCCCGACACGCTCTGCGCCTCCTCACCTGGCAAGCAGAGGAAGCTGCGCTGGGATATGTGAGGACGAGTGCAGTGCCTGGTGTGGTGCCTGGTGTGGTGCCTGGGGTTGTGCTGGGGCTACGCCTGCCTGCCCCTCCCCTCCCCTCCCCTCCCCTCCCCTCCCCTCCCCTCCCTTCCCCTCCCCTCCTGCCCACCTCCCCTCCCCTCCCCTCCCCTCCCCTCCTGCCCACCTCCCCTCCCCTCCTCTCCTGCCCACCTCCCCTCCCCTCCCCTCCCCTCCTGCCCACCTCACCTCCCCTCCCCTCCCCTCCTGCCCACCTCCCCTCCCCTCCCCTCCTGCCCACCTCCCCTCCCCTCCCCTCCCCTCCCCTCCCCTCCCCTCCTGCCCACCTCCCCTCCCCTCCCCTCCCCTCCCCTCCTGCCCACCTCCCCTCCCCTCCTCTCCTGCCCACCTCCCCTCCCCTCCCCTCCCCTCCTGCCCACCTCACCTCCCCTCCCCTCCCCTCCCCTCCCCTCCCCTCCCCTCCTGCCCACCTCCCCTCCCCTCCCCTCCTGCCCACCTCCCCTCCCCTCCTGCCCCTCCTCTCCCCTCCCCTCCTGCCCTTCCCCTCCTCTGGCTACCCCTGACCCTTCCCGGTCCCCTGCTCCTGCTCCCTGGCTCCCTCCAGGCATGTGGCAGCAGGGGGAGCTTCAGCCAACTTTGTCCCCCTCTCCTGAGGGGCCTCCCATCCCCGGGGGAAGGGTCAGGGCTGCCCCAAAGCTCAGCTGTTCCCTTAGAGCAGGGGTGGGAACAGCTGCCTGTATCTGGCCCTCGAAACCATGGGGCCCGGCCCTGCCAAGGCCCTCGGGGTGAGTTAACTGCATGTGTGACCAAACGCAGGCTGATGTTGAAGTTGATAATTTTGTGTGGCCCAGAAGGAGGCCCTGGGCGGGCAGAGGTTCCCCACCCGCCTGAGGGAGAGGTGTCCGTGGGGGCTCCTTGCAGGCTGAGGCCCCGCCCACTGCCTGGTCCCTGCTTCGGGGGAGGGAGGCCCCACTGCAGCTGGCTTCCTACCTAACGGTCAGCGGCTCTGCCTTCCACTGCCCTTTAACCTTGGCCTTGGCCTTGAGAGGGCGGGGCTATCGCCGGCCAGGGCCCTCCCTCCAGATGAACCGCAGGGAACCGGCCCCCCGCCGCCTCAGCCCAGAGTCTGGAGTGGGAGGATGGCCGTGGGGGAGGCGCTCAGTCCGTCTGTGTCCCCAGGGCCGCGCTGGCCTCGGCGCACCAGTGCCACCCGCTGCCGCGGACGCTGAGTGTCCTCAAGAGCACGCCTCAGGTGCGGGGCATGCACACCATCATCAGGTGAGGCCTCGGCGGGGCGGGCGGGGCGGGCGGGGCGCCTCTTGCTGAAGCCCAGGCCCACAGGGACAAGGAGACCAGCCGGGACGAGTTCATCTTCTACTCCAAGAGGCTGATGCGGCTGCTCATTGAGCATGCGCTGTCCTTCCTGCCCTTCCAGGTGCGCGGGCCGCGTGGGGGGTGGGGCCGGGTGGGGGGTGGGGGTGGGGCCCCTCGTGCTCACCAGCGCCCCCAACCTCTGTGCCGCAGGACTGCGTCGTGCAGACCCCGCAGGGGCAGGACTATGCCGGCAAGTGCTACGCCGGGAAGCAGGTGCGGTGTGGGCGGGCCGGGGCGCGGCCTGGGCTGGGCCGGGCGGCCTGTGAGGCGGGTCCAGCTCAGCGTCCTCCTCAGATCACTGGCGTGTCCATCTTGCGGGCCGGGGAGACCATGGAGCCGGCGCTGCGGGCGGTGTGCAAGGACGTGCGCATCGGCACGATCCTCATCCAGACCAACCAGCTCACCGGGGAGCCGGAGGTGCGGGGCCTGCGTGCGGGCGGGGCTCAGGCGGGGCCTGGGTCGCGGTCCTCTGATGCTCCGGCTTCCCCCAGCTCCACTACCTGCGGCTGCCCAAGGACATCAGCGACGACCACGTGATCCTCATGGACTGCACCGTGTCCACGGGCGCCGCGGCCATGATGGCTGTGCGCGTGCTCCTGGTGAGTGGACCCGGCGGCTGCGGGCGGCTGCGGGCGGCTGGGCTTCCCCATCCTGTCCCTTCTGGCGCAGGACCACGACGTGCCCGAAGACAAGATCTTCCTGCTGTCGCTGCTCATGGCGGAGATGGGTGTCCACTCGGTGGCCTACGCATTTCCACGCGTGAGAATCATCACCACGGCCGTGGACAAGCGTGTCAATGACCTGTTCCGCATCATCCCGGGCATCGGTGAGGCTGCCAGGCCAGCCAGCGGGGCGTGGGGGCCGCCGGCGCCCGAGGCCCCCCCAACAAGGGTCTGCTGCTTTCTCTAGGGAACTTCGGTGACCGCTACTTTGGGACTGACGCCGTCCCTGAAGGCAGCGACGAGGAGGAAGTGGCCTCCACGGGTTAGCCAGCCGCCAGCCTCTTCCATCTGCGTCCCCACCCGACCACCTGCCTCCTGGCCCTGCTTACCGAGTACAGACTGACTCATTCTAGTTCAACAACCGTACCATCATACCTTATCTATACCTTTCAAAAATAAATACATTTTTAGAAAAACTGAAATTCTGACCAATAAGCTGGCGCCTGGGAATGCTGTTCTGCCTGGGCCTGGGCTTGGGCCTGGCCCCGAGCTGCCAGCTGCCGGCTGCTTGTCCCCAAACTGCAAGGCAGCCACGGAGAGGGGGCGTCTGGGGACTGCCCTCCGTGGCGCCCTGGCCAGGCCGGCCTTCTCCCCAGCAGGACAGGCCGTCCTCGCCTCAGGCTCAGGGCCAGATGTAGGAGAGGGCAGAGCCGGGGCCCTGGCTCTCCTGGAGGAGCCACCCGGCCTGGACCTAGGGCCCTGGGGCTCGCAGGCAGCCTCTGCAGGCACCCGCCCCACCCCCACGTGTGTGTACTAGGCAGGAGGCCCAGCGGGAGCCGGTGTGCGGGCAGCTGCAGGGGGAGTGATGAGCCGGTCCCAGCTACTAGCCAGAGCCCCAGGTGCAGGAGCGGGCCAGGGCCTCAGCGGGTCAGCCGTCCTCCACTATGTGCAGCTTGCCTTCGCTGCTCCTGGCTCCTCAGCCGGCCTGGGGCGGGCCTGCCTGGGTGAGGGCGCACGTCCCTGATGTCTGGGCTGCTCTAGGTGAGCTGTCAGGCTCCAGCGCCCTCACCCGCCCCCTCCGCCCTGGCTTCGGCCTCTTTCCTGTCCCCCAGTGTCTTTAGTCTCACCACCCCCCACAAAGGCCATGTAATGGAAAAGCTTGTCATGGGGCGGAGACAGGAAGTCACTGGGTGGGGGCCAGGCCAAGGGTGGGCAGATAAAGGCGGAAGGGGTGGCCAGGGTCCAGGGACAGAGGAACGACCTGGGGCCCAAAGGTCGGCCGGAGGGCTTCTCCCGATCCTGGTGAGTCTTCCTCTCCCGTGTCTCCCTCATTCGTGTGCTGTGTGCTGGGGGCCTGGGGGCTGCAGCAGGCTAGCCCCTCCGGAGGTGCGACAGGGCCACGAGGCAGGGAAGATGCCATTCTGTCGAGCCAGGTTTCCCAGATGAGGACTGGGGTGCACAGTTAGAGATAGCCGGACAGGGGTAGGTCATTCCTGGGTGGGCCCCCCAGAGTCCAGCAGGGGGCTGACCAGCTCCCAGAAAACAAGCACACGTGCACGTGCCGACACCACCAGACACGCTCGTGCAGCAGCAGCAGTCCACCCACAGACACGCATGCACGTGTGTGCTGGGAGGAGAGGGTGCAGCTCCCCCCCCTCAGCCCCACCCTAGGGGAGACAGCCCCCCCCCCTCTTCTGGAGGGTCTGTGGGACCTGTCTCCTCCAGCTGGGTCCCCGCATCAGAAGCAGCTCAGGGAGACCTGGCCACAGGTTAGGAGACTTCTTGGGCCCATTTCTTGCCAGAGGCCCCAGGAGTGGCGGAAGTGGGTCACCTTCCAGACCGTCATGGCGGAGGGTAATGGGGAGCCAATGGGAGGAGGGGCAATTCCTCTTGCACCTGGGAGCCTCCCAGGTTCCAAGGTCCAAAACTGTCCAGGGAACAGCACCTATTACAGCTACTGGACACATCAGTAGAGTCCAGTTTGAGGAGAAGACTCGGTGGTGCCCTCAGGGATGGATGAACCCACCCCGGATACCCTCTGACAGTCCAATTGGGGGCTGGGAGCCAGGTGGCCTTCGAGCTGCCTTTCTGAGCATCCGGGCCTCTCTCACCTGGAGGAGAGAGGAGAGCGTGAGGATGGGGCTGCAGCCTGGACATACGCACAGAACCTGGGAGGGACAGTTGGGCAGGATGCAGACTGGAGCCACTTCCTATACTGGTTCAGAAGCTTCTGGTGCACTCGGGGCGGGTCCAGGAGGAGAAACCTGCCTGCTGAGGGCTCTGCCAGCTGCCCCTGGGCAGTGCCTCCAGGACTGACCAACCTGAGAATGGTGTCTCCAGGTCAATCTCAGGTTCGTCAGCCTGTGAGGTGCTGACCCTTCCCCGCAGTGGCTGCCACAGGCACATATGGTTGTCACACTGAGTCAGGCATGTTGCACATGCCCACAGGGTCTGGAGGGCTGGCAGGGCCTCATGGTGCCTCAGCTGGCACACCTGGAGGCAGGAAGCACCTCACTTGGATTTCTGGGCCCCAGGCCTGGTGCAGTCCCAAGGGCATCAGGGTTAACTCCTGGGAGAAGACCTTCTGCTCTGGTCCCTGGGCCAGACCTTAGGCTGGAGGCCGGGGGTTTTCAGACTCTTCAAGGTCAGGCTGAGAGTTTGGGGGGAGGGAAGGGGGAGGTGCACAGGATTCAGAGGTGGGAGGTGGTGGGGCAGGGGTAGCAGGCGGATTTGGCTGTGCTTGGGTTAAAAGGGCAAGAAGGGGGCAATTCCCACATGGGGTTTGTGGGACCAGGTGTGTGCTGGGGCTGGAGGAGGAACTGGGCTGGAAGCAATGGCCACTTTAGGGGTGACATACCCACCGGGGCAAATGCTAGGCAGGTGGGGCTACTCCAGGTGCGGGTCCCTTGGCACATCTGCTCACCAATGGGCTTCCAGCTAGGAGCCACGTGGCTGGATGTGGGGCTAGCTGAGCCCTGACCTTCCCTCGGTCTCCATGCACCCCAGTCCCAGTGGGCGTTGAGGGCGTGACTGTCCGCCACCAAGAGGGCTGGGGAGCAACGCACCTAGGGAGAGGGGCCCTTGTCCCGGCGCCGGGGCGGTGCCTCAGACACTTCCTAAGTTCTGGAACCGGCATCAAACTGGGTGCCCAGCAGGGTTCATCCCTCTGAAGCAGAGGCTGAGGGGCTCCACCTCTCTGAGACGGAGTGGGGTGCGTGGGGCAGCGAGACAGGCAGCACCACCACCAGGACGGGCGCTCCGGTCGGTGCTGCTGGCACCGGCCCTGCGGTTGCTCGCTCGCCGGCTGGTGGGGTCCCGGAGCCGACAGCGAGGGGAGAACGTCACACTTTGCGCGTGGACGGCACGTGTCCTGCGGGTCCTCCCCTGGTTCCCCAGGTCCCTGCTTGTCCTCGCCGCGGGAACCCACGTGTTCCTTGCAGGCCATTCCCTCCAGCTTCTGCAATAAACTCCTTCAAGTGGTCAGAGGGCACATCTGACGCAGCAAACCCCAGTGGTTTCGGAGCAACTAGTCCAGGAGGTCCGGGCCCAGGGCGCCCCCGGGGACCGCTCACCTCTGGGTCAAGCCCCTCCAGCCCGGCGCTCGCCCCATCAGGTGGGTCCACCTGGACACAGCCCTCCGCCAGGTCCGCAGGGAGGGGGAGCGGGGAGGGGGTGGAGAGGCTTCCGACAGGCCCCGCCCTCCTGTAGACCACACCCCCTGCCAACACCTGCCTGCGGAGCTCCCGCTCCAGGCGACCTGGTCCCTGGTTGTGTCCCTGGCCAGGACAGGGCTGGGTGAGCGGAGGGCTGGATTACTTCATGATGGTCCACAGAATCCCATAGGGAAAATAATGAATATAATCGTGGTTCTACCTAATTAGGATAATCGGAAGAGTAAACAAGCCCTAACTGGTTTGGCTCAGTGGATAGAGCGTCAGCCTGCAGACTAAAGGGTCCCGGGTTCGATTCTGGTCAAGGGCACATTCCTGGGTTGCAGGCTTGATCCCCAGTAGGAGGCATGCAGGAAGCAACTGATCAATGACCCTCTCATCATTGATGCTTCTATCTTTCTCTCCCTCTCCCTTCCTCTCTGTAATCAATAAAAAAAATACTTAAAAAAAAGAAGAGGCCAAAACCGGTTTGGCTCAGTGGATAGAGCGTCGGCCTGCGGACTCAAGGGTCCCGGGTTCGATTCCGGTCAAGGGCATGTACCTTGGTTGCGGGCGCATCCCCAGTAGGGGGTGTGCAAGAGGCAGCTGATCGATGTTTCTCTCTCATCGATGTTTCTAACTATCCCTCTCTCTTCCTCTCTGTAAAAAAATCAATAAAATATATTTTTTTAAAAAAAGAAGAGTAAACAATAAGGAAAAACGTCTCAGAACACTAAGGCTGGCAGGGAGGCGGGAGGGGCCTGCAGACCAGGAAGCAGGGAGGCCGCAGCCCAGGGTGGGGCAGGGTGGGGCAGGCCTACTCCTCTTCGGTGAGAAACTAAAACCACCGAATCCAAAAGCCCAGCCCCGGCCGAAACCGGTTTGGCTCAGTGGATAGAGCGTCGGCCTGCGGACTGAAAGGTCCCAGGTTCAATTCCGGTCAAGGGCATGCACCTTGGTTGCGGGCACATCCCCAGTGTGGGGTGTGCAGGAGGCAGCTGATCGATATTTCTCTCTCATTGATGTTTCTAATTCTCTATCCCTCTCCCTCCCTCTCTGTAAAAAATCAATAAAACGTATTTTAAAAAAAAAAGCCCAGCCCCGAGGCTCTGGTCAGTCCAGCTGGACACTGCGTGGACACTTCGCAGCAGTGAGCACACACAAACCAGACCTCCCTCCCGGTCAGGGCACAGTTCGTCAGGGCACAGGCCCAGGGGCAGGCCTCTGAGTGGCCCTGATCGGGAACAAACCCACAACCTGGTTCTATCAGGACTGTGCTCTAACCGACTGGGCTACTGGGCCAGAGCCAATGCTGGTTCATGTTTTCAGAAGGTTTTTGCCTTGCCCTGAGCGAAGGCCAAAGGCACAGAGGAAGACCCACCCCTCCCCCGCAGACAGCGGCTACCCACAGCCCGCGGCCTTCCGGCTCAGAGTGGCCTCCCGCCGTGTGTGCAGAGGGGACACACTCATGGAAGCAGCGCGGGCACCTCTCACCTCAGGGGCAAGGCAGCAGGCACCAAGGAGGTTGAAGTGCAGGAAATCGCTCCTCTCGCCGTCAGCGTGGTGGGAGGATGGGGCCTGCCCAGCAGATACCCTTAGGAGGACTGGGCACCACCGGCTCAGACAGATGGCCCAGGGGGGACGGTGGTGTCCAGGAGTGAGGACCCGAGTTTTCGCCACAGGGATGTCCCGGTGGGGCAGGCCTCTGAGTGGCTAGGTCCCAAGGTGGGCATGGATGGAGCTGCCCAAGGGTCAGCACAGAGCACTGGCACAGCTGAGAGGGCCCCCACGCCCACTGTTCCAAACACTGGCAGCAGCTCATGCAGCTGGGTGAGGGAGTGGAGCTGCTGTCTCCGGGGTGGGGGGAGGGGGTGGGACGACAGTGCGGGCGCCCCTGGCCTGCCGGCACACGCCCTCAGAGGGCTGCAGAGCCCGGTCCCAGCTGCCCGGGGCCCAGGGCTCTCAGAGCTCCCTTCGTTTTCACTCCAGTCTCAGCATTTAGAAGCGGAGGGGAGAGACATCCGAGCCACCCTTGGAACAGGCAGGTGGGCGTGGCTTCCCCACCCCCAGGGGACTGAGGAGGGACCCCCAAGGTCGGCTGGCCAACAGGATTCTTGCAGGGACAACTAAATAAGACACGCCTGGTCTGCAGTGAAAACATTTATTTTACAACAGTTATCTTTATTCTAGGTCAACATTCAGACATACAAGATGGAGGTCACTGTGGGGAAACATCCTAACCCTCCCGCCTGGCCCTCAGTGTGCACGTGGGATCAGGGCCTGAGGCACCCCAGGCTCTGCTCACAGGACAAAGCCAGCGCGGACAATGCTTCCCATGCATCGCACTTAAGTTTTAAAAACAACGTCAATACATTTCAGTGCAAATTGCCTCCCTCACTTAGTGTGAAACGAGTCCATTTTCCAGGGAAACAAAGTCTAAGGTGTGGCTAGGACCAGGCCGCTCTTCCTGGGGGGGCAGCACGGCCCTGCTCCTCTCCGCGACCCCTGGGCCGATCTGTGGTCCCAACAGAGGCTGTTTAGAACGCAGTTGGTCACTGATTGTATCTGATGCTTAGAAAATTGGTTTTAAATGTTCCAAAGTGGAATGGGTTTCTACCACCTCCCAGATGTCACACAGGACGTGATCGTGATGGGCACCTACCCCGGATAAGCTGACACTGCAGTGGGCTCAGGCACCACGCCCAGCCACCTGCCCGAACTCTAGGTACATGGTGGCGTCAGCGCCGTCTCCTGAGCAGCCAGCAGCAGAGCTCTCAGGACTCCCTCCTGCCCAGGCTCGCCAAGAAACAGGCTGTTTGGAGCCAACTTTTATTGTACTTGCTGCATTGCCCCTGGACAGCAGCAGTGAGGCCTGCTGCACGATATATACATATACACATATGTACACACACGGAGATACACCACTGCCCACACCTGCAGCACAGACGGCGCTGACCGTGCCTGGCAGGACTGTAAAAATGTAGCTTTCGCCAATTCCACAGGCGGAAGGTTCACAGCCAAAGTAACAAAGCAAGCAGGTCAGGCCTGTGTCGCACGGGCTCACAGCGAAGAACACAGGAAGGAATGAGATCAGCCACCTGCCGCACGCCCGTCACCACCGCCCCTGGGAGGTGCGCCGAGATGAGAGCCAGGAGGGACAGACAGGCCCTTTCCCCGTCCCTCCCGAGAGCCTGGTGGTGGGGAGGCCCAGCATGCTCCCGACTGCCGGCAGCACCGTGTGGGCTCCTTGGGCACAGACGGCCCGCGCTAGAACCTCGAGGATGGTCCTGGCAGGAGCCTGGCGGCGGAGCCCAGCGGCTGACAGCGTGGAGACACTGCCCGCTCCAACCACAGCACTCTGACCTCTTCCTCTACCAGGTCCCAGCGGGGCGGCTGCACTGACGGATGGGACAGCGAGGGAGGCTCACACACCGCGGGTAATATCTAAAGCAGTTTGAAATGAGAACAGAGCCAAAAGGAAGACAAGGCGAGACACATCACTGAGCAGAGAGAAGCCTACACACCAGCAGCTGCCGTCAGACATGCTTCCCGCAGGGACGGAGTGCGCCCACCGCACTGGCTGCCGTCAGGCCAGCCCCTTGGCAATCGGAGGGGCTTCCTCTTACACAGACCCCACACCCCTGGGCCACACACCGCCTGCCGCCTGGCACCCGCACTGGCCAGCCCTGCCCAGCTCTGGAAGGCCCAGTGCGGCCCCCACTCGGCAGAACCAGTGCCTCTCCAGGCTAAGAACTCTGCTCACCAAACACAGGCCCGGCAAGCAGAGGGAACGCACCGGACCTTCGCCTTGAGAGCGACCAGTCACACTCGGGAAGGGCCCTGCCTCAGCGCCGCCCGCGGTCCTCGGCGCCGTCACCACTGACCTAGTCTGACAGATGAGGCCCGCCGTCTTTCCCAAGCCACCCTGCCCGAAGAGCAACAACGCTGCCCCCGGCGGCACCTGGCGGGGACTCAACGACACACAGGGAGGGCCCGGCTGGGTGGCGGTTTTAACTGGGTTCTTGGTCATTCCTGGGAACAGCAACTCATTTCCTAAATCACTTCCAGAAGCACTCCGGGTGGACCGCGGCCAGCAGCTCAGGCTGAATCCTGGGCTTCGGAACCGGGGTGGGCACAGGGATGGCCTGGTCTCACCTCCTCCCTCGTTCCCCAGTGGGTCAAACAATGAGTTTCTTGTCCTTGTAGGAGAGGCCTGGTTTTAGCAAATTAGTTCTAATTCAACATCACAGTGCAGAGATACCCTCTCCTTGGACATCTTCATGATCACTAACTACAATGAGCAAAAAACCAAAATGGGACCAAGCAGCTGCCCAGGTCCTCGGCTGGCCTGCAGGAGAGCCAGCCGGGAGGGGCCTAGGACTGAGGGTTCTGCCAGTGGCCCCCCCCCCAGCTCTGGCTAGCACAGCCTGGCGGGCAGCAAGGGCCACAGGGGAGGACAGTGGCTCAGGAACATGTCTGGTTTGTCTGAGCCAGGGAACCATGTCACCCAGCGCTCCCCGGTCTGTCCTTCACTCTCCTGGGGACGCAGCGACACAGGAGCAGCGAGCACATTCATTCTGCAGGCACCAGGCCCACGGGGGCCCCGTGAGCCTCCAGAAGCTGGTGTCGGGCCAGCAGGGAATCTGCTATTTGGTACATCGTAGCCCACATCTCCTCAGTCTCCAAAGCAGGGGCACCACCCACCAGGCCTGGGCCGGAAAGAAGGACGGACGTGCAGCAGTTCACAAAAGGCTCTGCCCGCAGCAGCAGTGAGACCCTGGTCTGGCTGCTGGCTAACAAGCCAAGGGCACCAGGCCCCCGGGGCCACCTCTCCCACGCCGAGTGTGCCTCTGACCCCGCGACCTCCCCAGGACCCTGAGGGCTCTGGCTCTGGCTGAGGAGCAGCTGCAGGAAGAGGGGGGCAGGGGCTCGGGAAGCAGAGAGGAGGCTGGGCAGCCAGGCGCCACCTGCAGCCTGGACTCAGCCTGACTGGCGATCTGGGCCGCAGCTACCACTGTGGTGCTTCGACATCCAAAATGGTTACCAAGAGGCCACAGGGCCTGGAGGGACGTGGAGGCTGACGCGGAGAAAGGAGAGGGGAGACGCCGGTTGTGGCCATCGACCCAGCTCGTGGCACAGGGGACTCAGGCTAGATCCAGGCTGAGAGGAGGTCTCCGGTCAGGAGCTCCCACAGTCCCCACAACACACTCCCCGGAAAAGTGCCGCCACAAGGCCACGCACACCAGGTGAGCAGCAGCTGCACGAACTGTCCGGGGACGTGACGGTGCAGAGGCCCCCCTGGACCAGACCCACAGCCCTGCAGGCAGCACCTCCCGGCACAGGAGCACGGAGCGGGCGGCCCCTCCCACCTGCTGGCGACACCACACCACGTGGCCAGCTCATGGCAGCGACCTGACAGCCCAGGCGGTGCCGCCACTGCTCAATGCGGTCTCGCTGCAGCACGTCCACAACACAGACAGACATGGAACAGACCCCACACATGCTATTAGAAAGGAAAAACAGAAGACGGCGACCGTAGCTAAACTGCTTTAAATACTGCATGCTACGCACTTCACGTGTTGGGGTTGGCGGGTGGGTGGGCACAGAGGCAGAGGGCCCTTCCCGGGCCAGAGCGGCTCCCTCCCGCCTCTGTGACTACAGTTCATGATGCTAAGGTCGAAGTGGCCGGTGCTGATTGATCCGCACGTCACAGCTTCTCCTGAACTTAATTGAACCCGTCGGTATGGTAGCTGGGGTGGGACTCGGCCGTGAGCTGGGTGGTCTCTGTGGCGGACGCTGGCTGTATGACAATCGGCGTGTCTGTGGCCTCTGAAAAGCAATCACATGCATGTTCATCGCATGAGGATGGCGGCCTTCCGAGTGCACCACGTGCCCTGCCAACACGTCCTCCTGTGACAACGCTCCGTCGCTCTGCTGGGGCCAGAGGTGGCAGGACGAGCACTGGGAGGGAGAGGCTGTGTACTGACCTCCCCCAGCTGACCACCTCGTCGCCTGGGCCGCCGCTGGCCGAGGCACCCCCCGCCTGCTTGGTCCCCAGGACTACAGCTAGCGCAGCTGGCGGGCAGGGACAGCCCCTGCGTCTGCTTTACCTCCGAGTCCACGTTCAACCTCAACGGGCCCAGCTGCCACACACATCCTGGCCCCATGTCAGTGCCCTCCTGTTTGACAAGACAGGTGAACACGGTTGAGGGCCCATTCTGGCACCACCCCACGCACGCAGGCCAGGCCCTGGGCGGCACTCACCCCGCTCGTCCGACTGCAGCTGCGCCTCCAGGTCCTCGGGGGACACGTAGAACTCGGTCTCCTCGCCCTCGGGCGCCTTGGGCTTGCACTTCCCGCAGCAGCAGTTGAAGCAGCAGCACAGGCAGCAGCAGCAGTAGCAGCAGGTGAGGAGCCCGCAGAAGACAAACAGGGCCTGGGGGGTGGGGGTGGGTGCTGGCTGAGATGGCTCAGCCTGGGGACTCCCCAACAGGGCACCCCGACACACCTGCTGTCACCCTATGAGAGCGACAGACAGACAGAAGGCGGGTGCTCCTATTCTCCTCCAGATCGAGGAGTGTAAGAAAGGACCAGCATGGGAGTCAGGAGAGACAGAGCATCCAGGCGGCAAAGAAAAGCCGTTTACAGAGGGACTGCGAGCAGCCCTGGCAGCGGGCATGTGGGCTGAGTCCTCACACCTGACAGGGCTTTGAATGAGGAAAGGAGGGTGCTGCGAAACGTCCAGCCGACAGGCACACAACTGCCCACACTCACACGGGAGGAGCGGGGCACAGCCACCCACCAAGCACCACGGTCAGGAGTGCAGAGCACACGATCATGCAGGGACCAGTGAGCCCGGCACCCTGCCGCCCCGTCAGCTCCACGTCCTCACCTTTGCCCACCAACTGGACAGCACGAAGTAGGTGTTCACGTTCTCCTCCCCAAACTGCTCGGCCACGTAGAGCCCCAGGGAGCCGTACTTGTCGTAGATGTTCCTCTTCGTGGCGTCCGTGAGGATGGTGTGCGCGTTGTTGATCTCCTTGAACTTGTCTGCAGCCTCCGGGTTGTCAGGGTTCTTGTCCGGGTGATATTTCAGGGCCAGTTTCCTGCAGACCAAAACCATGGCTTGGTCTCATGTTTCATGTTCACGCACTGGATGGAGGTGCCAGTGGAAGGAACATTTGCCATGACCATTCCACTTTCCTCTCCACAGAAGTCAAGAAGGGGTGGGTCAAAAGAAATCTCTGCCATCATTTCGAACTTTCACAGCCCAAAGGCAAACCCTACCCTGACCTCTAGTGTCCGAGCGGCTAACTGCACACTTCTGCACAAAGCAACAGGCAGGGGTCTGATCAGGCACTTTGCTGTGTGCTTAGTCATCACAGCTTCACCAATGACACCGCACCTAAGGGTTCCGTTCAGGTTCAGCCTGGAGGTTACAACAGGCAAGCAGACTGTCACCACCGCCTGGAACCAAGTCAGTCATTCAACAGCCAACAGCCCCGCTCAGCACGTCAGGGCTGCTTGCTGCACGACTGTCTACTCCAGGGCAGACAGTCTGACAAACATTAATGTGCCAATTTTAAGCTACAAGGGAACACACCACACATACAAAGATGTTAAATACTAAGCCAGCCAAGAAAAAGTTAAAAATATATATATGGTAGTTCTTGGTCGGTGCCAATCACACCCACGAGGCATGGCTCTTACCGGTAGGACTTTTTAATGTCGTCTGAGGTTGCGTTCTTGTCCAGCCCGAGAACATGGTACAGCGATTCCCCAGAGGTAGAGAGTGAGCGCTGTCGCTGGTCGGCCATGGTAGGCTAGTCTACAAGAAAAATTCAAAGAAAACTCAAAAAGCATAAAGTGTACAGACACGGCACTCAACCACAGCACAGCAGTTTTCAATTGTATGTGCAGAGGGCTGTGATACCACTACCCTAAGTTGACTTTCAAAATTAAGTGGATTTATTGTAACCCCTAGAGCAGAGAGTATGTATAGCTAAAAGAAAAATGAAGGGATTGTCAAAATGGATAAAAATGCAAGAGCCACTCACTATGCACTCCAGAAGAGACAAACCACAAAGACAGACCCTCTGAACACCTGAGAGAGAAAGAAAGGGAGAAGCAGGTAACCTACAGCTACAGAACCTTCATGCCGACCCCCTTTCTCCGCAATGACAGAGCGAAAGGTAAACCGCCCCAGGCGCTGAGGCCTGAAGGACACCATCTCAGCTGTTATCCCAGGTTGGTCCTGGGAGCGTGTCTGTGGAGCATCCACTTACTCCGCTGCCATTTTTTCCTGAAGAACACTATAAACACCACGGCTAACTGATTCTTATACGACACCAACCTCTACAAAACATACACATCTTACTTTTTTAAAATATATATTTATTTTTAATTACTTTATTGATTAAGGTATCACATATTTGTCATCAACCCCCTCCCCCCGTTCCCTTCCCAAACCCCCCCACACGCAAGCCCCCCTCCCCCTGTTGTCCGTGATCACTGGTTAGGCTCATATGCAAGCACACAAGTCCTAAAATATATTTTTTATTTCAGAGAGGAAGGGAGAGGGAGATAGACAGAAATATCAATGATGAGAGAGACCATTGATTGGCTGCCTCCCGCACGCCCCCTACTGGAGACAGAGCCTGCAACCTGGGCATGTGCCCTGACTGGGAATCGAACTGTGACCTCCTGGTTCATGGGTCGACAATCAACCACAGAGCCATGCCAGCCGGGCCAGATCATACACCTTTTAAAAAATCACAGCCAGAACCGGTTTGGCTCAGTGGATAGAGTGTCGGTCTGCGGGCTGGGGGGTCCCAGGTTCGATTCCGGTCGGGGGCATGTGCATTGGTTGCGGGCACATCCCCGGTGGGGGTGTGCAGGAGGCAGCTGGTCGATGTTTCTCTCTCATCGATGTTCTGGCTCTCTGTCCCTCTCCCTTCCTCTCTGTAAAAAATCAATAAAATATATATTTCAAAAAAATCACAGCATGCCCCATGTTCAATTATCCACGAAAATATATTGGTCACTGAGAAACGAGACGCTATTGCATGTGCACTAGGAGAGCATGTGTCAAGGTGAGGATGGGGTGTGAAGCACTGGAGCGCTCCCACGGGCTGCGCCCCCTTCAGGACAGTCTGCAGCGCTTCACCCACACTCATCACAGGCCCAGCAACTCCACTGCGGGTGTGGCTCTCACCTACGCCCGCACAGACTTACACACGAAGGTTCACAACAGCCACACTCTGGAAACAACCCACATGTCCATCAGTGAGTGAGTGGATGGACAAAAAGGGGTCTAGGGTAACTCACTCTGGGCCCCTTCCTGCTGCCTTGCAGCAGAAAGGCCATATACCCCCCAACTTTGTCTCCCCCAATACATTTTGTTTTCTTCCCACCAAAGAAAAGAGGGGTCTATCCAAACAGAGGGATACGTCCTGAGTGGGACCTGAGAGACTGAGAGTGCTGCCCAGGAAGCTCCTGCACACGCAGAGCCATCCAGAGCGCAGACGGATGGCTGCCTGGGCATGGCAGACGGACAGTTACCGAGGGCTCAGGACCCAGCATGCCACTCCCTGGCAGTTTATCCAAGAGAAGAGAACACACTCCCAAAAACCTATGCACAAAAGGTCACAGTGGAATCAGTCCGATTCCTCCAACTGAATGGACCCCTTACTCAGCAATCACAGAACTGCAGGTGCACAGACAATGTGTGAATGGGAGGGAGGTGTGCCAGGGCAGCAGCAGGGCCCCGTGGCGTTGGTTTGTTCAGTATCTTGACCCTAGAGGCGGACATGCACACCACACTGAGAAACGACAGCAGCAACACACACGCACACAGTCACAGTGAAAGTGGAGAATCTGGGTGACACTGGCAGTCAGAACCCTGGTTGTGATATTAAACTAGTTTTGCAAAATGTTACCACTCTGGGAAACTACATGTGTGTGAATCTACAATTATCTCAATTAAAATGACAATTAACAGTGAATTACCAGACCAGTTCCAGGTGACCTGGTTGGTTTAGACCAGTGGTTCTCAACCTTCCTAATGCCGCGACCCTTTAATACAGTTCCTCATGCTGTGGTGACCCCCAACCATAAAATTATTTTCGTTGCTACTTCATAACTGTAATTTTGCTACTGATATGAATTGTAATGTAAATATCTGTGTTTTCTGATGGTCTTAGGCGACCCTGCTAGCGGTTCTCAACCTAAGACCATCGGAAAACACAGATATTTACATTACTATTCATAACAGTAGCAAAATTACAGCTTTGAAGTAGCAACAAAAATAATTTTATGGTTGGGGGTCACCACAACATGAGGAACTGTATTAAAGGGTCGCGGCATTAGGAAGGTTGAGAACCACTGGTTTAGACCATGGGAATCAGCCCGAAGTAGAGACAGATAGCATATTGTGATCAGCAGCAAAGGTAAAGGCAGTCTGAACGTGTGAGCAGCTATGTTACCTTCCCTGCTGCTGATTAGCAAACAACGTGCTGCCTTTGCAGGAAATACCTGAGCGAAGCTTCAGTTGCCCACAGAGGAGGCTTCAAATATCTCTGAAAAAAACCTGCCCAGCAGGAATAAGAAAGGCACGGAATACAGCCAACTGACAAAAAAGTCAGAGACGAAGCGAACAGCCAAACCAGACCCAAAGGAAACACCAGGTGTGCAGCGAGGCCCCTCCGCCGAGGCCACACCTAGCCACCTGGCAAGCAGGCTTCCAACACCAAGGAAGCTCCCCTGGGGAAGAGGGAAGACTCAGCTACAAGCGGCCGGCCGGCCAGGGAAAGTCCAAGGAACGGAACGCAGGTCTGGGGACAGGGCTGCTCCGCACCCCACAGGACACCCCTCTGTGGAGGCAGCGTGACGGGGTGGAGGGGCTGCGGCCCGCAGGAGAGGCCAGGCAGGCCAGGCGCTGCTCTACACGCTCCCCCTCCCCAGGCCTCATTACAACACAACATGCAAATGTTAAGTGACAGGGAATTCACAACAGACAGCAGGAGGGCACAGGATGGTCACCAGGGTGTGCTGGCACCTCAACCTCCTCCAGGGCCCACGGGGACCGTCAGCCTGGTGGTCCCTGAGTCCAGGGGTCAGGGCTCCCGCCACCTCGTGAGGCAGGTGCTACAGCAGTATCATCGCTGAGGAGAACGAAGAAGCACAGAGAAGGAAAATATTATCTGAACCTAAACCGAAGGGCATGACCTTTCGCCCTAGGGACACCGGGTAAGCCACCTGACCCCTGCTGAGGGCAGAAAATAAAACAAGTCTCCCTCCCCCAAAAAGGGTATGTTGGAATCAGGACACGAGGATTCCAAGCCCAGTTGTGGGCAAGTTGGTACAGGGCTCTGGGTGTCTGTCTTAGTCACTGCGGACAGAAACAAGGACACGCACCCACCTCACAGCTGGGCTGGCACAGAGCCAGGGACCCTCATACAAAGCAGGGATCTGGGCTGATGTTTACCTGGCATATTCTGGCCAACTCTCCACCACGAAGTACTGTGCCTCTTTAACCCACAGAAACACAGCCCGCAAGTCTAACTACAACTCCTATGGCACTGGTCCCAGAACTGTTCTGGAGAATACAGATGCGACAAAGTATTTTTTAAAATATATTTTTATTGATTTCAGAGAGGAAGGGAGAGGGAGAGACAGAAACATCAGTGATGAGAGAGAAGCATTGATGGGCTGCCTCCTGCACGCCCCACACTGGGGATCGAGCCTGCAACCTGGGCCTGTGCCCTGACTGGGAATCGAACCGTGACTTCCTGGTTCATAGGTTGTCGCTCAACCACTGAGCCATGCCGGCAGGGCAAGACAAAGTATTTTTTATTCTCAGTTACTCAGTGCCTGCTAAATACTTGACCTCTAGACCCCACCCATGGAAAAACATCAATAATTAATACTGCCACATCCAAACTAATGCTTTTATTTAAAATGCTGCACTGCCCGGCCAGAGTGGCTCAGTGGTTGAGTGTTGACCTATGAACCAGGAGGTCACAGTTTGATTCTCGGTCAGGGCACACGCCCAGGTTGCAGGCTCAATCCCCAGTGTGGGGTGTGCAGGAACCAGCTGATTAGTGAATCTTTCTCATCATTGATGTTTCTCTCTCTCTTCCTTCCTCTCTGAAATCAATAAAAATATCTACCTATACTAGAGGCCCGGTGCACAAGATTTGTGCACTGGGGCGGGGGGGGGGCCCTCAGCCCGGCCGGCTTAGGTCCAATCCCCCAGGAATCAGGCCTAAGCCAGCAGTCAGACATCCCTCTCGCAGTCCAGGGTTCTCACAGTCCAGGACCCCTCGCTCCTTACCGTCCCGTGCAGCAGAGGCTGGAGAGGCTCCCGCCATCACTGCAGTGCTTGCCAGCTGTGAGCCTGGCTTCTGGCTAAGAGGCACTCCCCCTGTGGAAGCGCACTGACCATCAGAGGGCAGCTCCTACATTGAGCATTTGCCCCCTGGTGGTCAGTGTGCGTCATAGCGACCGGTTGTTCTGCTGTTCGGTCAATTTGCATATTACGCTTTTATTACACTAGGGGCCCAATGCACGAATTCGTGCACCTTGAAAGGAACTGTTGGCCGCAAGGCTGCGGCGGGCACAGGGGCAGGTCTCGGCCCATCCACCATGCCCCTGCCCAGCCCCTCCCACCGTAGCGCCAGTCCCCTCTCATCAGCAGCCCCACTCCCGCCGCCACTGCTCCCACACGCTGACAGCGCGGGCCCTGCTCGCACCCACTGACAGCACAGAGTAATTGGGGCCAGCACCAGCAGCGGGTGCAAGCAGCAGCTGCTACCCTGATTGCCCCTCAGGAGCAGGGGGAGGTGGAGAAGCCCTCAGGGGCGATCAGGCTGGCAGCTGCTGATGGCCTGAGCGATCGGGACCGGCGCCGGCAGCAGGTGGGAGCGGGGCTGTCGCCAGCAGCAGGAGCGAGAGGCGGCTGCTGGGCCCAATTGTCCCTCAGGAGCAGGGGGAGGTGGAGAAGCCCTGAGGGACGACCAGGGCCGGCAGCTGCTGCTCGCACCCGCTGATGGCGCTGAGTGATTGGGGCTGGCGCCAGGCACCAGCAGCGGATGCGAGCGGTGGCTCTGGCGCCATTAGTGGGTGCGAGCGCTGGGCGGGATCATGGCATGTGGGAGCAAAGAATTTTCAGTAACCGCCAGAAGCTTGCCCCGATGACAGCGACGGTGCCCTGTCTTGGTCTGGTGCCCCCACTCATCTGCTCCACCATCCTGCCATGGCCGATGCCGGCCATGTTCTGTGCTCTGCCTCCTGCTGCCGACACCCGCCAGCGTACATCATAGCAACCGATTGTTTCACTGTTCGGTCTATATGCATATTAGGGTTTTATTTATAGATAGATAAATAGGAGGATATATAAAAGGCTAATATGCAAAGCGTCCCTTCGGAAGTTTGATCGGAGTTCGATCGCTTGCTATGACGTGCGCTGACCACCAGGGGGCGGTGCAGAAGGAAGACAGCTGGGGAAGGAAGGCCCCGGCCAGCAGCTGGAAGGCCCTGATTGGTCCTGATCGCTGGCCAGGCCTAGGGACCCTACTGGTGCACGAATTCCATGAGCCGGCCTCTAGCATTTAAATAAGTAAAAGTAAAATGCTGCGTGAATACCTTTGGAAGGTGAGTATCGGTAATTGGGTTGTTTCTGGGAAGGACCAGGGACCAGAAGCTGAAAGACATCTTTTGCTGAACAGCATTTCTTTATCTAACCCTACACCACTGCCTGGTTTTTTAAATCACGTGCATTGCCATGCTTTTCTGTATTGTTTGAATTTTTAATAAACCCATGTATCGTTTTCATAAAATGATAAAGTTGTCACTAAGAAAATGAGCAGATAGGACCTCCCCTCACGTGCCTCGGTGTCTGCCACTGGAGGCAGCACTGAGAAGGGTCCCTTCCAGGAAGCGTCAGTCACAGCAGCTGTGAGGTCACTGAGTGTGTGGCAGCAGGGAGTGGAGAACCGGGTCTGTTCTGCGCAGGACCCTCCTCTCTAATAAAAATAACACAGCAACACAGCAGTGGAGTAGAGCAATCCCACACACACACTGTGGACCAAACCATGAAGAGAACCTTCTAGGGCAGTGATGGCGAACCTATGACACGCGTGTCAGCGCTGACACGCGTAGCCATTTCTGATGACATGCGGCCGCCTCAGCGGCCGCATGCCAAAGATTAAACATTTGCTGCTCCTGAGAATGAAACATTTGCGACTAGAGTCTTGGAGTTAAACTCTAGTCGCAAATGTTTCATCCTCCCCTATCAGACACTCTGTGCCGGAGGTCTGTAGGCCAAAACAACAGAAGTCCGGCACAGAGCGTCTAGTTCTGGGACTTCCGGTTAAGCCGGGATCTTGGCCCTCACTTCCGCCAGCAGAGCAGGGAGCAGCGGAACGCAGCGGGGGACGCATCTCTGGGGGCCCTGCCATTACCAGTAACCAAATAACAGTTAACCACAGCAACCATTATCTACTGTTCTGGGGTGTCATGGATTTCTAATCCATCATTACTGAGATAAGTGAGGGGGAGGCCGGGAGAGGCGAGGGTTTGTGGCGTGCTATGGGTGCCGTTTCCCGCCATTAGAAATTGCGGCAGCCATTTTAATTCACATAAGGAACACAATCTTGCTCCATAGTGCAGACTCCATTTCACGACTATTACTGTTGTGCATCCTTATTAACCCCTATTTCTGCTTATTAACCCTGCCCTTTCCTAAAAGACAGTTATATGCACCATTTTGTGGTTAGTTAGGCTAGTTAACCCCTAATTGCCTGCAGGCCTAATAACCTATCTATAATTCTATCTTCTGTCACTGCCCCCCTGATGGAGAACCCAAAAAATAAAAAACTAAGGTTAAGTAAAGGAAGTGGTAGTAGCAGTGGCTGACCCTTTCAAGAGACATGGACCGAGATGTATGGCTTTATAGAAAAAAATGGCAGATCATTTCACGTTCTATGTACTGAAACGGTAGTAAGCAGAATGTGGAATATAAATAGACATTTTGAAACTAATCATTCCCAGCTCTTGGAAAAAAGTGAGGATGAAAGGAAGGAATACATTTCCAGGCAGCTACACCTTTATAAGAGCCAATCTAAAGAGAGACATAAGGAAGTGTAAATATTTTTCGATCTCTCTTGATGAAACTACTGATGTCACATCACATGCTCAGTTGGCCATTATTGGTCAATATTCTGATGGTCTCACAATGAGAGAAGAGTTGATAAAGTTAGTATCAGTGTCAACAAGTAAATCAGGAAGTGAAATATGTAAGGTTGTTATACAAACATTTCGTGACCTAAGCATTGATATCTCTAAAGTTGTGTCAGTGACGACAGATGGGCACCAAATATGGTGGGGGAAAAAGTCGGATTTGTCAAATTGTTTACAGAAGCTATTGGACATCGATTGTGCCTTTTCATTGTATTATCCATCAGGAGGCTTTATGTGCCAAGGCAGGATTCACCGACTTAATGTCAGTTGTTACAAAAATAGTTAATTTAACAGCTGCTCGCCCCCTTCACAAGCGAGAATTTTCGGCACTTTTACTGGAGGTTGATTCCACCTCCAGTGGACTGCTGATGTACAATAATGTAAGATGGCTGAGCCGAGGCAAAGTTCTTGAGCACTTTGTGGAGTGCTTTGAAGAAATTAAGGTATTTCTTGACGATAAGCATCTGGGAAACTTTCCTCAGCTTAATGATGATAAGTGGGTCAACACCCTGATGTTTTTTACAGATCTCTCTGTTCATATTAATGAACTGAACTTAAAGTTACAAGGTTTTGGCAAAAGTATTGACGTTATGTTTGGATACATAAAAGCTTTTGAAAGTAAAGTTAAAATTTTCAAGCGAGATGTAGAAACTAAAACTTTTAAGTATTTTCCTCAAGTAACAAAGTATTTTGAGAAGGCCAGTGCAGCTGTACAAAATGAAATGGAACTCTTGCATATGAAGTACCAGCATGTTTTAGACTCATTACTTGACCAGTTTAGTGATAGATTTAGTCAATTTAGAAGTCTAGAACAGACCGTGAAAATAATTAAGTATCCTGATGTAGTAGTCTACAGTAGTTTGGAATTAAATGGTTTCCAATGGATGCAAATTGATGATTTGGAGATGCAACTTGCAGAATTTCAAGACAGTATCTGGGCTCAGGTGTTTGTCGACTTGAGGTCAAAGCTTGAGAATCTGGAAAGGTGCCGCTTGGAGAATCAAGAGGAGAGCCACTACGAACAGGAAATTTGGAGTGCCTGGAACGGACTACCAGACACTTTTAGCACCCTGAAAAATATAGCAATGGCTTTACTCACAATTTTTCCCTCTACACACTTTTGTGAGGCCTTATTCTCGGCGTTAAATAATATCAAAACCAACAAAAGAAACAGATTGACAGATGAAGTTAGTAGCGCTTGCTTGGGCCTGAAGTGTACAAAATACCAACCTTCAATTGAAGATTTAGCCAATGAAATTCAGCAACAAAAAAGTCACTAATAGGCAGGTTAGTTAAAGAATTCCCCCTCCCCCTCACTTATCTTAGTTCACGGCACCCCACACAAGCTAAATAATATCTAGACCAACAAAAGAAACCGCCTGATGGATGAACAAAGAAGTCACTAAGCAGGTAAGTTAAATATTTAGTTTTTGGTTTATTAAATACAATTATATATAACAATTATACATTTATGTTATTTAAACTATAAATATCGCGAAATAATGTTTTTTCCTCAAAGTGACACACTACCCGAGTTATGCTCAGTTTTTTGGCGAAGTTTGACACACCAAGCTCAAAAGGTTGCCCGTCACTGTTCTAGGGCGAGAGAAACATTCTGTAACTTAATTTCACAAGCACAGCATACACCAAAACTCAATGAAATTTAGTTAGTATCTGTGCACTTTGAGGTATGCCAATTTTACCTACATCAGAAAAAGGGGGCAGCTGTCCTGGCCCGTGACTCAGCTGGTTGAGCATCGTCCTGTGCACTGAAAGGTCTTGGGTTCAATTCCCTTTCAGGGCACACACTCAGGTTTTGGTTTCAATCCCCAGTTGGGGTGCCTGTGGGAGACAACCACTCCATGTTTCACTCTCACATCAATGTTTCTCTCTCTCCCCCTTCCTCTCTCTCCAAAAGCAATAAAAGCATGCCCTGCAGTGAGGACTAAAAAAAAGGGGAACAACTGTTGTAGTAGGGTATTTGTTCGCAAAGCCAGTTAGATACCAGAAAATAAAAAGGAGCATAAATTCTCCAGTCTCTGCACACCTTCACGGGGCAGAGCTACACCCACTTGCTCCTGTGGCGTCGGTAACCACAAAGCAGCTGCTACAAACAGCATTCAAACTGGTGTTTTATATTTTGAATCAGAAGAGGAAATAAATGCTGTCCAAGCACAGAAATGGCTAAATTAAATTTCTACACTGTGTCACACACATTTCAAAAGTTGGCATCTTGTTATGGATGAGCCACTATCAGGCAATGTGTACGTTTAAGTTTCCTGTTCAACTGGAACACAGTCTTGAACCACAAGACAGATTTAACCCACAAATGGAGATCTTGTTTTATTCTGAGGGAAGGTGATGGCAAAAGGGAGACAACAGTGGAGGAGAAAACAAGTTCTGTGAGGTTTTTTGTTTTATATTTTCATTTATTTTTAAAAATATATTTTACTGATTTCAGAGAGGAAGGGAGAAGGAGAGATAGAAACATTAATGATGAGAGAAACATCAATCATTGATCAGCTGCCTCCTGCACACCCCACACTGGGGGTTGAGCCCACAATTCAGGCATATATCCTGATCAGGAATCAAAATGTGACCTTCTGGTTCATAGGTTGACGCTCAACCACTGACCCACACCGGCTGGGCTTAAATTTTTATTTATTGATTTGAGAGAGAGAGGAAGAGAGAGAAACATTGACTTTTTGTTCCACTTTTTGTTGCTGTTCCATTTATTTATGCATTCATTGGTTGATTCTTGTATGTGCCCCGACTAGGGATTAAATCCAAAACCTTGGCGTATTGCGATGACCCTCTAACCAACTGAGCTACTTGTCCAGGGCCTTTTTGTGAGTTTGGTTTTTTTTTAAATATATTTTTATTAATTTCAGAGAGGAAGGGAGCGGGAGCAAGAGAAACATCAATGAGAAGAGAGAATCATTGATCGGCTGCCTCCTGCATGCCCCCCACTAGGGATTGAGCCCGCAACCCGGGCACGTGCCCTTGACCAGAATCGAACCCGTGACACTTCAGTCCACAGGCCGACACTCTATCCATTGAGCCAAACCAGTTAGGACTATGAGTTTTGTTTATTTTTAATCATTACATTCAAGCCTTGAAAAGTTATTGTCTTCTTTTCTTAAAAATCCTCACTCGAGAATATGTTTATTGATTTTTTTGCTGTTATTGTTAATCCTCACCGGAGGATATTTTTTCCATTGATTTTTAGGGAGAGTAGAAGAGAGAGGGAAAGACAGAGAGAAACACTGATGTGAGAAAAATACATTGATTGGTTGCCTCCTGCACAATCTCTCCCCTCCACCCCTACCCTGCCCCACCAGGGCCTGGGCAGAGGAGCCTGCAACCAAGGTACATGCCCTTGACTGAAACTGAACCCGGGACCTTTTGGTCCGGAGGCCGACGCTCTATCCGCTGAGCAAAACTGGCTAGGATTGATTTCTTTTTAAACATCAATCGGTTGCCTTTCCATACACACCCCAGCCAGGGATCAAACCCAAAACCTCTGTGTATACAGGAAGATGCTCCAACCAACGGAGCCACACTGGCCAGGGACCACCAGTTGTTAGAAGTAGCACCTCACCACTTTGCTTTACCTAAACCTGTTTCAATTAAATTTCAAAGGCATTTCTGAGACCCAAGTCAAGATCTGGGAGCAGCCATGCCGCCTGAACTACGTATCACAGGTTCCTTCCCGATCCTCATTCCAGGAGGGTTCAGCCGCGTTAGGCTGGACCTTCCTTAGTGACACTGCATCTTTAAGAACGCACGCAGGGCACACCTGCAGGTCTGTGCGACCTGGTGCAGCCGCTCCAACAGCAGGAGGCCTGCCACAAGCCAGCAACACAGGAGCAGGCGTCTGGTGAGCGCAGGGGTTCTGCCCGTCTGCCCTCCCACGCCGCTGTCAGGGTCCAAGGCTCAGCTCTGCTTCCGTCCACCCCGCTCTGGAGCTTCCCCAACACCCCCAGCTGCGGCAGCAAATCACAGCCCAACACCAGCCTCTCTGTATCCACCAGCCAGGCTGATAGGTGACTGAGTAGGTGATGGGACCAACCCCTCCTGGGCAAAGGCTCCGCCGACCTCCCTGCTCCCTCCTACCCAGACCTCGGCAGAGCACGCCGCCCTGGGCAACCCTTCCTGTCAGCCTGCCCCACGCACACCAGCAGAGCCCGCTGCCTTAGTGGAGCATCCTGGGCCGTGAGTATATTGTCTGTGCTATTAGTTTGTTTAACCAACATTTATGAAGCATCTGCCATGCCCCACACTGTCCTCAAAGCTGGGATCTGCCAGCGAACAAAATAAGCAGAACAGACAACACCCCTGTCCTGTAGGCATGCCCCCGAGACGCACAGAGCGCCAGCGAAGACAGTGCGTTCTGTGTGAGCACTGCGCGCTGACCAACGGCGCCGCGGGAGCGCCTGCGCCGTGCATCCTGACTCGTGTTTGCAGGTCACCTCAGCACAGAGCAATGGTTTATAAAGTTGCTGTTGAATTCAACCTACTGCTGGGGGAAAACCATATACCAATTTTGGAAAAAACAGATTTGAAAATATCTTAAAAGGAAGTCCATTTCTGTTCCAAGTACTTCATTATATAATTTTACACAGGACTAAATGGAGCATGTAGGCCATGACGCACAGGAGCACAGTGAGCACCGGGCCCCGCCCCTCGATCTAAACACTAGGAAAGCAGCGAAGCCTTGACACTTGCTGCACCGTCACTGTCCCTGTTCACACCACCTGATCAGCGCCCTTGCTTTAAAATCTGTTCTGGTATGTTTCTCCCTCAACTATTTAGTTTAATTTTCTGAGCTTAAAAAATGGTCTACCACTGTGGGTAGCCTTCTGTGAGCTGCTTCACTCTGCACGTGCTGGATGTAGCTGTAGCTCACTCATTTCCGGTACTGGACAAATGGCATGCTGTGAAGTGACCACAATTCATCAATCCACTCTGTCAGGAAGGTGCTGCGAACAGTGCTGGCTGCACATCCCTGAGCAGTGCCGGGGGTGAGTTTCCTGAGGGCAGTGCCAGGCACGGAAGCCCCAGGGTGAGGCTGGCTCAGGAGGGGGGATGCAGAAGTTGTCAGCAAGAGTGAACAAACTGTCATACAACAGCAAACAAGCACAAAAGGTACTCACATCTTCCTTCCTTAGGAAATCCCAATGAAAACTACAATGAGATACCACCACACACCTACTGCAACCACACCTACTAGCTAGACAGCTTAAAAAAGACTGGCGAGACCAAGAGCTGGTGAGGGTGAACTGTACCCAGACTTCACACAGCTGGGGGACGCGGAATGGGCCGGCCACTCTGGAAGTTCCTTATAAAGTAAAAACCAGACTCATCACATGACCCATAAATCCCACTCCTAAGCATTTACCCAAGAGAAACGGAAATGGTGCTCACACGGAAGAACCTGTTGGAGAATGGGTGTCATCGCCAAGCCCAGAAACACGTGTCCTTGTGAACAGGGCGACAAGGGACACTGCCGTCCCCATTCCAGCTGGTGACTCTTAGAACACCGAGCGGCGAGAGGCCACTCAGCGCCAGGGCAGGGGACGGCTAGGTCCTCAGAAGGGTGATGGTTACACAAACCTCAGACTGTACATAAAAAAGTCCATTTTCTTCAATGTTTATTGAAAAGTAAAAGAGAAGAAAGAATCTGGGCTTGTACTTTATGTTTTATGATTTACTTTTCTAGTTAGTCATTTTCACGGAAATTTGCACAAGTACCAGCAGTCTGTGACATTGGAAATTAAATATAAAAACCCGGTCCTTCACCACACACAGTTCGGGAGGAATAGACGCAGGGTATGGGACTACCTGTTGAACTCCAGGGTCCCTGGCAGGCTCGATGTGTCAAGGATGCCAGCTGCTGCCCACTCCTGCACTGTACCTCCACGATGATACCCTGCCTAGCCTCTGTCACCTGCTCCTAGGCAGCATGGCATGCCGCTGAGATGCACAGAGCGCCAGGGAAGACTCGCCATGGACCCACCCCCCACAGGCTGCTGAGCCAAGTGCTCTGAGCAGTCCGTGGGTGGCATGGGCTGCACGCACACAGCCGCACGCTCACAGGTTCTTAATGTTCATGTAACTGAACACACCAAATTTTTGTGAACTTACCCACTTCCCCCATCTTTGTTTTTGTCCAATAAATTTGTCTCAATCCCAAGGTCAAAAATAAACTGTCCTATACTTTCTTCTAAAGTTTTGTCACCCATAGGCGGTCCGATTCGTTTGGTCGTGAGACAGCCCAGCGCCTGAGTCCCAGGAGCCCCGCGTCCCTCCAGCTTGCTGTAGATGCCCGATCGTTGACCAGGAACAACACGGTTTGAGCTGCACGGGGTCTTCCAAAGACCTGCGCAGTCCAACCCATGTTCAAGGTCAAAGCTGCAGTTGGAAGGTCTCGTATGCTGAGGTTGACGTACTGTACTTTCCAGCGTATAAGACTGGGCGTATAAGATTTTCCTGGGTTAAAAAGTCGTTTTATACGCCGGAAAATACGGTATATTGGACTATATTGATGGGATTAGATATAATGGATTAGATATATTGGACTACCATATTTTCTGGCGTATAAGATGACCTTTTAACCCAGGAAAATCTCATACGCCCAGTCGTCTTATACGCCGGAAAATACGGTAGTTATGTGGGATTTTCCACTGAGCAGGAGTCGTCATCCCTAACCCCGCGTTGGTCCAGGACCCACTGTATTCTATTCCATTGTTAGCACACCTCATTCACACTTCTGAAGTTATCTGAGTTAGTCTCAAAAACTTTTACAAAAGCTACAAATGCTTTGGTATTTCTTTTTATTTTATTTTAATCCTCACCAGAGGATATTTTTCCATTGATTTTTAGAGAGTGGAAGAGAGGGAAAAACAGAGAGAAATATCAATGTGAGAGAAACACATCAATTGGTTGCCTCCTGCATGTGCCCTGACCAGGGCCGGGGAGGAGCCAGCAGCTGAGGCACATACCCTTGACCGGAATCGAACCTGGGACATCTCAGCCCGCTGGCCAAAGCTCTACCCACTGAGCCAAACCGGACAGGGTGGTATTTCTATACACATCATTAGATAACACTACTTAAAACAACTGTTAATGTCAGCATCCCCAAGCCAGGTTTTATGGCCTGAAGTCTGGGTGATGCTGACCAGTAGCGTGAAGGCCACACTAGGGGTCCTCACTGCCTCTGGGGATGTGCTCCGAGATGCAGAGGCCCCCCAGGACCGCCACGTCTGCCCTCAGCCTCCCCGACAGGCAAGAGAAAGCCAATGCGCTGGGAGCAGGGTCCCTGGTCCAGAATACACGCAGCGTCCACAAGTGGAAGTCATGTCGAATTTTGTGGATCTTCAGGAATAAACTCACATACAAGCAAGTTCAAAAAAATTTTAAATATATTTTATTGATTTTTTTTAGAGAGAAAGGGAGAGGGAGAGATAGAAACATCAATGATGAGAAACATCATCAATCGGCTGCCTCCTGCACGCCCCCCACAGGGGATCGAGCCCACAACCCAGGCATGTGCCCTGAATGGGAATCGAACCAGTGACTTCTTGGTTCCTGGCTCGATGCTCAACCACTGAGCTACACCAGCTGGGCAAGTTCAAATTTATTATCACGAAACACAATGTCAATGTCTTTGCCTTAACAAGGTGTAAAGGGAAAGGACGGACAAAACTCGGAAGAGAGGGGAGGAAGGAAGAAACACCTTCACACTCCACTTGGAGAGACATGTGCTGTTGACAGGGCAGACCAAGTCATGTCACAGAGACCAAGAGACCACGCAAGCACCCGAGACAACCAAGGGGGGCAGTTACATGGGGACGGGGGCAAAGGTAACTCGTTAGGTGATGAGCCAGAAAACAGTGGCACCTGGCACGCAGTGACCACCAGCAAACCCCTCTGGGAAGCAAATTGCGGCTCAGCCTCGCACACCCTGGACCCAGCCATACAGACAAAAAACTCTGCTAAAAACAAAAATACATCTGGTGTCTCAAGACAGCTATGTCTAATCCTCGGAGGAATCTTCATTTAAAATCCACACTGAACTTATAAGACTCCATGGCCAAAGGACACTGAAGCGCCTGTCAGGAAGGAGCAGCTGCTGACAGTGCTGGGGACAGTGAGAAGATTCAGAAAACTACCTGTTTGAATGTGTAACTTTGAATTTAATATTTATTCCAAAATAAAATAATACGCTGCGGATCAGAAGGAACCGGCCAAAAATGGAACTCCACAGACATATCTGACAATGTTATCAGCAAATGTGTACGGCATGAGAGGACGCTCGTGTCACAGCTGTCTGTTACCTTTATTCCCAACCTCAAATGGATTTCAAATGTAAATGATTCCTAAAGTCGCTGGAAATACAGGACCCCCAAGTATTTCCCCTTTCCTCCTTCACTCTGAAAATAAAAATCAACAGTGATGCTCAGCCTTAGAACAGAGAGAGAGAAAAAGGTAAAATGGATCACTTGTTTAGGGACAACCTCCCCACAAATCTTCAAAGAACAAGAGAAACAATGAACCTAAGTCCCAGGCCAAGGAACTCACCTACAGAGAAGAGCAGCTAACACGCATTTTCACAACGATATGCACTATGCTTGGTCACGGAAGAGTGTCTTGTATCTTGGACTCAAAGAAAACAAGCATCCTGGCCTGGCCGGAGTGGCTCAGTGGATAGCCTGCGGTCTGAAGGGCCCCAGGTTTGTTTCTGGTCAAGGGCAAGTACCTTGGTGGCAGGCTCCTCCCCGGCCCTGGCCCTGGTTGAGCACGTGCAGGAGGCAACCAATCAATGTGTTTTTTCTCATATCAATATTTCCGTCTTTCCTTCTCTAAAAATCAGTGGAAAAATATCCTCAGGTAAGGATTTAAAAAAAAAAAAAGAAAAAGAAAAAAAAATCTGCCCTCCTGACTCACAAGGTCAACAGGAAGCACCAAGCCTGGAGCCTGACCACCAAGGGCCGGGGACCAGAGCAGCCACCTAGAGGAAGAGAAATGCCTGACCCAGGGCCCCCACCAAACACTCCTGACACAACTGTGATTCCCTGGCCGCAGCATTTCCCACACAGTGACTACCTCCCTACTACCATGGCCAGAATCAAACTGTTGCACCGAATCTGGTCTGAGACCAAGTGCCAGGTGCACCTTGACAGTCCACCTGTGACAGCCGCCTATTGTCAGAGGCAGCGAGTGTTACAACACAGGAACACACCTAAAACAGAGCCAGCACACGCGGGACAGAGCTCGCCAGCACTGCTGCGATTGCACCAACACGGCAGCTACCACCCAGGGGGTTCACTGTGCGCAGACATCACACGTGCCCGGAACCCCCGTGAAAGCTCCCGAAGTCTGCGGGACAGGCACCCAGTCCAGGAGGGTGTTGTGGGGGCTGGAACCTGGCTGTGCCACTGACAGGCTTAGTGACCCGGGCAACCTACTAAACACTTCCCTGCCAGCTCCTCCACACGGTGTGCCTGTGAGTCAGCCTGGGTAGAGTGCTTGCGACAGAGACACAATAAGCACCAGCCATGATGATGATCTCCAATGTACAGGTGAGAAGACACACTGAGTGATATGCTCGGGTCACAGTGCTGCGGACCGGTAGGGTTGTGATCCAAATCCAGTACAATCTGACCATCAGTTACCGTTGTACACACAGGGTAATTCTCCCTAGTTCTGAGCACAGATCTTGTCTTTTTTTTTTTTTTGTATTTATTACCTGGAGAGGCATAGTATCAGTTTTATTGAGAAGATCTTGCCTTCTTGTACATTAAGTTTTATCTGAATATGTATTTTACTAACCACTTATTTATTTTTAAATAAAAATAAATACGCATGTGCACTGGCCAGATAGTTCAATTGGTTGAACCAAAAAGGTTGTGGGTTCAATTTCCAGTCGGGGTACGTATGGGAGGCAACCATTCGATGTTTCTCTCCCTCCCTCCCTCTCTCTCTAAAATCAATATAACCTCATGTGAGGATTAAAAATAACACTAATAGCCCTGACGGGCTTGGCTCAGTGGATAGAGCGTCAGCCTGCGGACTGAAGGGTCCCAGGTTCGATTCCGGTCAAGGGCATGTACCTTGGTTGCGGGCACATCCCCAGTAGGGAGTGTGCAAGAGGCGGCTGACCAATGTTTCTCTCTCATCGATGTTTCTAACTCTCTGTCCCTCTCCCTTCCTCTCTGTAAAAATCAATAAAATATATTTAAAAAAATAAATAAATAAATAAAAATAACACTAATAAAAATGTGTATGTACACAGGTCTGTAATGTTGGTTATCATTTTTTGATGCGGAGCTCCTGTTGCATACGTTTAGATGTAAAAGGTATTTTCCTTTTCCGGGGAAATCTGTCTTGAGAACTTGAGGGGACATCTAATTAGGGGAAGTTAACTGAGCTCAACAGACTTGAGGTGAGCTGTCAGCTGGGTGGCCATTCTGAAGTGAGGACAGGTCACCGGCCCATTCAGGGAGTAGACTGTGGGTCTGATGAAGTGGCGGTGTATCTAGGCATGCTTCACCACGCTGACTGCAACCACGTTGAGGTACGCTGTAAGTCAGAGGTGCAGATCACAGACACTTGGGAAGATGTGCACATTTCCCCAAACGAGAGCAGGTCAGGGGCATGGCCCTGCCGTCCACACATGTGCATCACAGCCCACAGCCCCTCAGATGACACGCTATAGTTGCCCTTGACATTTCTATAAAGGAAGAGCTGCCTGCAGGAGAAAGATGCTGCTGGTACCAGCCACTTAGGGCTACCCAACTGTCAGGCAAGGCCAGAGAAAACTGCGCTGTTTTAAGAGCTATAAATCCTGTGTGCTGTCGTTTTAACGTGTGCGATAGTTATTTGTGTGTATTCTTCAATACCACACCTTTATACTAAGGAAATATGTAGCTCTCAGTTTCCTTATCTATAAAATTGGATAATAGCTACCTTGCAAGGCTGCCCTAGGGATTCTGGCTGATGCACACTTAGTACAACCCATGCCTGGGGGGACAGAAGGTACCCTCAGCGAGTTTCATGAGAAACTGTTTCAAACAGGGAGCAACTTTACTTGGACTAGTTAAGAAATACTTCACAAAACCAAGATGGCGGCATAGGTAAACACCTGAACTGCCGCCTCGCACAACAATTTCAAAACTACAACTGAAAGACAAAACGGACATCATCCAGAACCACAGGAAGGCTGGCTGAGGGGAAATTCTACAACTAGAAGGAAAGAGAAAAGCACACTGAGACTCAGAGGAGCTGCGGAAGGCAGAGGTATGGAGGCGTGCGCATGGAGAGGGCTGGCAACTGAGTACGCAGCTGGCTTTCTCAATCGGGAGGGAGACAAAAGCTCCCGAATGCTCTGAACTCCAGTTCCAGGCGAGACTCTGGGGACCCAGACTCATATGGGGAGAAACTGGGCTGTCTGGCAGCGGGAGAAACTCGAGGGCGGCTTTCTCTCAGAGGTGCTTGCAGCGATTACCGCGGGACACTGAGACCCAGGGGCCTCTTAGGGCAGGGCTGATGGGAAGCCATTGCTGGTTGCTCCGCCCCATCCAAGCTGAGCGCAGTGGCTTTTGCATATGAATGGCCTGGTCCTTTGAATTCTAAACTTACCTAACAAACTGCAGCTGAGTCAGTGAGACCCAGAACATCCAAAAGAAGGTCCAAGGCCTTACAGCAGCTTGCATTGCTTCACAGCTGGGCCTCATCTGGGCACCTCCAAACCCCAAACAAGAAGAGGAATCTGCAGATCTCTCCGCAGCTCCTGCTGGGTGGCCTCAGGCAGAGGCTAAATTAGCACCTCCTTGGAGATCCAAGAGCCAGTGTATCCAGGGGTCAGAGTGGAACCATCCCGATTACAACTCCTCAGATCCATAAGGGACACACTCAGGGGGCAGACTCAGTGAGCACCAAAGCCCCACTGAAGCAAGTCTTGTCTCATAAGGGTGTCTCCAGCACAGAAGTTCTCCCATCATAGACACAGCTAAACCTCACAGCCAATTGACCTGGAGGTCAATTCCTCCCAGTGATACCAACAACAATCAAGGCTTAACTACAACAAGACTGTGCACACAGCCCACAAAGGGGTGCACCAAGAGTGTCCACCTCAGGTAACTGGGGAGGCTGAGCCACTGGGCCCTATAGGACACCTAGCACACAAAGCCACTCTATCAACTCAGTGAAGCAGCTAAAATGTGGAGACAAAGAAACAGGTCCCAAATGAAAGAAATGGAGGAAAGCAAACTACTGGATATAGAGTTCAAAACCACGGTTATAAGGTTTTTCAAGAATTTTCTAGAAAAGGCCGATAAATTTAGTAAGACCCTTGAGGATATGAAAAAGGACCAACTAGAAATTAAGCATACGCTGACTGAAATAAAGAATAATATATAGAGATCCAACAGCAGACTAGAGGATCCCAAGAATCAAGTCAAAGATTTGAAATACAAAGCAGCAAAAAACACCCAACCGGAAAAGCAAAAAGAAAAAAGAATCCAAAAATATGAAGATAGTGTAAGGAGCCTCTGGGACAACTTCAAGCGTACCAACATTAGAAATATGGGGGTGCCAGAAGAAGAGAGAGAGCAAGATACTGAAAGCCTATTTGAAGAAATAATGACCGAAAACTTCCCCCACCTGGTGAAACAAATAGACTTACAAGTCCAGGAAACGCACAGAACCCCAAACAAAAGGAATCCAAAGAGGACCACACCAAGACACATCATAATTAAAATGCCAAGAGCAAAAGACAAAGAGAGAATATTAAAAGCAGCAAGAGAAAAACAGTTAGTTACCTACAAGGGAGCACCCATACGATTGTCAGCTGATTTCTCAACAGAAACTATGCAGGCCAGATGGGAGTGGCAAGAAATATTCAAAGTGATGAATAGCAAGAACCTACAACCAAGATTACTCTACCCATCAAAGCTATCATTCAGAATTGAAGGGCAGATAAAGAGCTTCACAGACAAGAAAAAGCTAAAGGAGTTCATCACCGCCAAACTAGTATTATATGAAATGCTGAAAGGTATTCTTTAAGAAGAGGAAGAAGAAAAAGGTAAAGATAAAAATTATGAACAACAAATACATATCTATCAAATGAATCCAAAAATCAAGTGAATAAAAAATCGGATGAACAGAATAAACTGGTGAATATAATAGAAACAGGGTCATAGAAAGGGAGTGGACTGACAATTCTCAAGGGGAAAGGGGTGTGGGAAGAGACTGGGCAAAAATCGTACACCTATGGATGAGGACAGTGGGGGGTGGTACGGGCAGAGGGTGGGGTGGGAACCAGGTAGAGGGAAACTATGGGGGAAAAAAGAGGAACAATTGTAATAATCTGAACAATAAAGATTTTTTTTTTAAAGAAATACTTCACAGATTACTGTCATCTTTAAACTGTAGAATTTCCAGTTTCATTTCAAAATGAAACAGGACTATTAAAGTTTACATTAAAAAAGTTTTAATTTTACATGTGATGAGACTCCTGAGTCAAAGTATAAGATAAATACAGTCTAGTAAAAATCTCTATCTAGCCCTAGCTGGTTTGGCTCAGTGGATAGAGCATCGGCCTGCAGACTGAAGGGTCCTGGGTTTGATTCCGGTCAAGGGCTCGTACCTCAGTTGCAGGCTCGATCACCAGTAGAGGTTGGGCAGGAGGCAGCCAATTGATGATGTTCCTCTCTTATCAATGTTTCTATCTTTCTATCCCTCTCCCTTCCTCTCTCTCTAAAAAAAAAATCAATTAAAACATATTTTTAAAAAAAGTTTATCCAGAACACAACTTTTTAAAAAAATGTTTTTATTAGTTTTCCAAGAGAGGGAGAAAGATACAGAAACATCAATGACGAATCATTGATTGGCTGCCTCCTGCACGCCCCCTACTGGGGATCGAGCACGCAACCCAGGCCCTAGGAATAGAACTGTGACCTCCTGGTTCTTCGGTCAACCACTGAGCCAAGCTGGCCGGGCCAGAACACAACTTTTTTAGTTAATTTAAAAAAGAGAGGCCGAAACCGGTTTGGCTCAGTGGATAGAGCGTCAGCCTGCGGACTGAAGGGTCCCAGGTTCGATTCTGGTCAAGGGCATGTACCTTTGTTGCGGGCACATCCCCGGTAGGGGGTTGTGTAGGAGGCAGCTGATTGATGTTTCTCTCTCATCGATGTTTCTAACTCTCTATCCCTCTCCCTTCCCCTCTGTAAAAAATCAATAAAAAAAAAAAAAAAAAAAAAAAAAAAAACCAAGAGAGGCTTACTGGTTTCATGAACTCATGAACTTAAGAAAGTCCACTTAAACTAAACATTTAATTTTATTTATAACTAAATTATTTTACTTCAGGATTCATTACTCTTTATTTTAGCAATATATACCTACATTCTTTCTTCTTTTTTTCCCCCCCAAACATCAATGTGAGAGAGACACATGGATTGGTTGCCTCCCACACTAGCCCCAACCAGGGCTGGGGATCAAGCCTGGAACCAAAGGATATGCCCTTGACCAGAACTGAACCTGGGATCCTTCAATCTGAGGGCCAATGCTCTATCCACTGAGCCAAACCGACCAGGGCCTATATTCTTATTTTAAAGGAAACAGCAATGTTTACTGCAACTGGGGAAAAAAATCCCAGATTTTAACATCAAACCCGTAGCATCAAAGTGTTAAAATCCCATGTAGGTGAAGAGGAAAGATACGCTGACAGAATATAAACTGGGAAATATATGACAAAAATTATAAAGTTTGTACTCTTTGACCCCAAATTTTTCCTTAATTACCTTAGAGAAACCCTCTCACAATAAAAGACGCTCCTATATAATAAAGAAAAATTAAATGGGACTGCCTAGTTAAAAAACAAACATATGCTATGCCGCTAATCTCTTCCAATAATAGGAGTAAAAAGAGTAAAAGCCGGCAGCGGCATGTGCCCTCTGCAGAGCAGGGAGCCCAGCACTCCTGCCCATACCTGCAGCTCCTGGGCTAGCACCTCCACCCCGGGAGCCTCCATCCCAGCTGGGGCTGTCTGCTAGGAGCCCGGGGTGTTGCGCCCCTACCACCTGAACTCAGCCCCATGGCTAGAATAAACAGGCGATTTTAGTTCTGTTGGTATCACAATGACACATTCCCCTGCACCCTAACCAACAGTGCACAGGCAAGGAGAGCTCTCTAAGAAAGGAGCTGCCTCATGGACAGAGCCAGGGCGGGGCACAGCTGATAGGGCAGCCGGTCAGCATTCCAATCCTCTGACTCCCAGAATGCAACTTTATAACCAATTGGCACAGATTTTCTCCCAACACAGCAGTGGAGACACCAAATGACTGTACATTTCACCCTGTAAACCACCATGTTTGCTGGTGACACATGTTCAGTGTAGAAAAATTGTAAAGACAATAAAATTACAAATAACCCATGAGGATGAGTAAGTTCATTCACATTCATACATTCAAGGAATAGTCACAATCACTCTCAATGTATCAGATTATTTAAAAATATTACCGGGTTTAACATACAAAGGTTTCTGCCACAGAGCTGTTTTAAAAACCATTCATGTAGATAGATGTGGAATGACGTTAGAATCAGTAAACCTTTAATGTACACAGATCAGTCCTGAAAAGGAAATTGCTTAGGGTGCCATTTCGGACACACAAGCTGGGGCTCACTCCGTACTTCCCTCTTCGGAAGGAGATGCTGTACTTCATTTTGCAATTTCAGTGTTAACTACCAATATGTTTGCAAAACTCCTAGAATTTAAAACAATTTTATTTGCTGAAGACCTAAACCTATTCATTCTGCCAGACCAAGAGGCAGAATGCGCTATTTCACTGGCACAACTTACACAAACAAAATTAGTCTGAAGAAGAAGGAAAGACTAAATCTAAACTAAAGGTTGTTTGGTAATCTAATCCTTAAATCTTCCAGGTGCCCGATAACAGACCCCGCTAATCCTCTCCAGGGGATGTCATCACCGAAGAGCTGGCCCTGGCTTAGCATTTCCCTTTCACAAGGTACAACTGTCATGGTTTTTCGGCATCTTTGTTACTTATGTTCAGGAAGCAGCTGATGAAGTATCTTTCCATTTATCACCTCCTGAACTCCCCCAACTGCAGGCAGGGCAAGTACCTGCACCCTCATCTCTGTGGTGCCCTCACGTGAGCCCTACCAGCCTTGTCTTCTTACAGGGAGGAAATCCTGCACAGACTCCAATGACACAGAGAGAGAGGGCTATGAACAAGCAGGAGGTGTCTGCAGTTCCAAAGGTCCTCATCTGACTATCAAGAGAAGAAACTAATGAGCCTCATTTTAGGACTGCAGGTTTACCTTGGATCTGGAGAGCACCATCAAGAGCGAAGAGTCAGTCTCCTGTCTACTTCTTGTGCAAGGACAGGTCATCAGGCTTGCTTGACACGGGTCTTTTGAAGACACAGGGGCCCATTTTCTCACTGGCCTGAGCCTTCGTGCTTGAGATAAGGTCTGCCTACAGCATTACACACTCCACGCCCTGCACAGACTACTTTACAGAGTCCAGGAATGTTCCAAGGGTCACTGTATCTGTGTGCATCACGTCCACCTTGCTCCCTGGCTTTAGAAGCAAACTCCCACCTCATAAAATTCTTCCTATCCGGACCCAGTCTCACTGCATTCTAGTCATTCATTCAGCAAACACCTGCACCCAGGACAGATGTGAGCCTCTCATGCCGAGGGCTCTAGAGACACACCGTAGCAGCGGGTTACGGGGGATTGTGCAGGGCGGTCAGAACAGGAACCTGTTCAGGAGCCTGAATTCAAGTCCCAGGTCTGAGGGCACCGCACACCTGAGCACCCTCTGCAAGTGAGGGGACTCAGGACCAAAAGGGCTGAGAAGCATGCAGCACCCATTCAGTACCTGCACACCGACAGTCACCTCAGGAGCACGGGAAAACCCACTCCCTGCAAGTTCACGTGGGCATGAGGGAAAGTTCCGGGCCCGCAGTCCCAAAGCTGTCAGCGCCAGGGCAGTCTCTGGAACAGCTCACTGACACGTGGCTCTGCTAACGGATGACTCCACTCACTCCACTTCATTGACAAATGCCACCAAGTATTAAGACTAACATGTAGGTTTTGATTTTTTGGGGGTAACCAAAGACAAAATTTCCCAATGTATTAACAGTGGCAGGTCTGCTTTTAAAACTGTTTAATTTTAATATATATTTTTATTGGTTTCAGAGAGGGAGAGAGATATAGAAACATCAATGATAAGAGAGAATCGACTGAGCCCGAAACCTGGGCATGTACCCTGACCTGGAATTGAACCGTGACCTCCTGGTTCATAGGTCAGCACTCAACCACTTAGCCTCGCTGGCTGGGCAAAAACCTTTTTATTTTGAAATCATTATAGAAGTTGAAAGATTTACAGGTCGGTCCCCAGCACCTCTCCAATCTGCCTGTAACTGACTGTCCCCCCTCAGAACACCTATCACTATTGCCAGCAACTGCTCTCTGCACAAAACAGCCTCCCTATGGACCTTACCTCGCAGTAAAACACTAAGTTTAACAAATACATTAAGTAGATCACTAGGAGATTTAAGTGTTGTGGGGAAGTCAGGGGAGCCCTGGCCTCAGGGAGCATGAGGGAGAGGAAGCAGAGCATTCTGGGCAGACTCCAGGACAAGACATGTGACTTTGTTCAGAAACCAGCAAAGAGGTGATGACGGGGAGGAGTGAGTCAGGGGCTGTGGTAGGAGACGGGGCACAGAGGGGCACAGAGGGGTGGGGGAGGCTGACAGGCATCCTCCCCAAAGGGTTCCTTCCCATCAGCAGGGGTCCCTCAGCAAGGCTGTCTCCTCCACATGCCTCTGGGCCTAGGGTCCTGAAACACACATCTTGTTGGAGTCCAGCAGTGGTCACCATGCCATCCACAATGACCGACAGGAGGCAGAGCCATCTACATCGCCCAAGCAGAACTGCCCCAGCCACCAGAGCCACCGCGAGGCCCAGCTCTGCCCCAGGTGAAAGGAGACCCACACGCGCCCAATCCTAAAGTTTCCCGAAGCCCAGAAATCCTGGCTCCTCATTTCATCTCCCAGGACACAGAACTCAGTCCCGAAGCTCATGGCAACCTTCAGCAAGAGAAGCAAGTGAGTAAGCCTAAGACCTTAATGCAACCCTGGCAAGAGATGGAGCAATTTTTGATTCGATGATCTTGTCATCAAGACGGTTTTTAAACACAATTAGGTGAGGACAGATGTGTCTAGCACCTCTGAGGTTATGACCAGCTGGTTAAAACGCCCCCAATCCAATCTAAACCTGAAGACAGAAATGAAACGGAGACTTCTGCTTCCGTCCTCTGTAGGCCACAACGGAATGAATTCCGGGGAAACATCTCAGGCAGTGAGACAGGGAGCCCTCCCACACCTGACACCCGCGCTGGAATCCCAGCAGACACTCAGGAAGGAAGGAAGACCCTCCAGGCGCCCGGGGACAGCGGGGCGGGGATGGCGGCGCGCGCCGCGACCTGGCAGGACCGGGCTTGGCAGGAGGCTTCGCCCGGCCCGAGACCCCCAGCGCCGCCCCACCTGTGTGTGGACGCTGCCCGCTGCGTCCTGCGCCCCCGAGTCCACCCGACAAAGGCACGTGTGGGGCCGGGGTCGCGCGGTGGCCTCACCTTTCCGCTGGCCCGGGGGTCGCCCCGCCACCGGACCTCTCCCAGCCGCGGCCTCCACCGCCCCGCCCGCTCCCGGCCCCAAGGGAGGGTCGCCATTTCCAGCTGCGGCGCGCGCCCCCCGCCCCGAGGCCCGCACATCCGCGGCCCCGCCTCGCCCCGCGCCGCCCCCTGCTCCGCGGCCCCGCACCCCTCGCCGACCCTCGCCCCGCCGTCTTCCCGGACTGACGGGAGGCCCACTGGGCCCGCCACGAGCTCACCTGTCCGCGCGCCCGTCCGCCCCGCCCGCTCTGCTCCGCGACGCTGGTGGGCAGCCGGCCGGTGCGCTCCTCAGCCGGGGCTGCGCCTCAGGGACCCCGGGCAGAGGTGGTGGCGGTGGCGGCGGCGGCGGCAGCGGCGGGGGCAGCGGCAGAGGGCGCGGGAGCGGCACCGGCAGAGGCGGCGGAGGCGCGCACGCTCACGCACGCATCCGCACCGGCGCGCGCGCCCCCGGAAGGACGTGGGCTTCGCCAGTTCTTAGCGGCCGGCGGGGCCGACCGCGCGTGCGCCCAGAGCGCTAGGCTGTGGCCCCGCCCACGCGGGGCGGGGTCCCCGGAGCTGTGGGCGGAGCCGGCTCCAGGGAGCTAGCAGCGCCCGCCTCCAGACAGCGCCTCCGCTGGTCTCAGGCGGGTTGGCAGGTGCCGCGGGGAGCCGCGCAGCGGGGCGGGCATTGGTCTTGCAGCTGAGTTTGCTCAGCGGTTTACATAAGAGAGAAACATAATTGTTCTTGTCAAAGAACGGGAGACAACTGGTATGAAATGAGCCACAGGCCGACACCCCTCCACCCAGCCACTGTGTGACTGACGTTTGCTCATTCCTGGGGCGAAGAGATGGCACTTCCTTCCTTCCCGCTCAGCCATCAAAGTGCCCTTGCCATCGTCCAGCCACCCTCCCAGAACCACCCACAAACAAAGCCGTGGAAGGGCAGAACTCACCTCGCTCCCTACTTAGCAGGTGCCAGCCTGCTCATCCCATTGATCCCGAGGGGAGACCTGCTCATCACCCTTTCCTATTTAGACTCCCTTTGAGCGTAAGAGTCCTACCATTTATCAGGTGCCTGCCTGTGCCCAGTACACTGGTATTGTCACTTTCCACCCTAGAAGCCACCCAAACAGACCTGGTCAGTGCGCCTGCCTCATCACTTCCACTTTTGCCCCACTGGCCATTTTCCGCTCAGAAACCTGATGACATCCAAGGCTTCCTAAGACACTGAGTAAAATCCAAACTGTTTGCCAACACGCTCTGCCCTATCTGTCTTCTTCCACCTTTTGCCATCAGGCTGATCTTGAACTGTCCAGTTTGCCACAGGCGCAGTGCCTGTAAGTGGCAGAGAGCTCTGGAGATATCCCGGCAATCATTACATTGAGCAACACCAGGCAGGCAGCAAGAAAAAGGCCCATGGAAACCAAGGAGCAGAAAGACCCGATATCTGTGTCTGTTGATTCAAGAGGATGAGAGATTTCGGGCCAGAATTGAGTGGAGAACAAAGTAGACCTGGTATCACTTACAGATTGCAGCTGTGTTCAGCTGTGTTGGAAGCTGCACGAATGAACAAACCAGGCCTTAGTCCCTCCGTGACCCAGCAGTTCTGATGTAGGGATACTCTTTCTAAGAAAACGTTCCCAAATACAGAAAAAGGTGTATGCATTGTGATGCTCTTGATGTTATTTAGAACTGTGAAAATGAAAACCTGCCTACAGATACACTGAAATGAAATAATGTAGTTATTAAAAATAGAAACAAAGGCTACATAACATGAGACAATTCTTGTGATGCCTCCTGAAAGTAAAATGAGCAAGATGCATGATATATAAAAAGTACATTACAGCCCTAGCCGGTTTGGCTCAGTGGATAGAGCGTTGGCCTTCGGACCAAAGGGTCCCAGGTTCGATTCGGGTCAAGGGCATGTACCTTGGTTGCAGGCACATGCAGGAGGCGGCTGATCGATGTTTCTCATCGATGTTTCTAGCTCTCTATCCCTCTCCCTTCCTCTCTGTAAAAAATCAATAAAAATATATTTTTTAAAAAGTACATTACAAATCCTATCAAATAAAACAGTAATATGCAAATCATCACTCTGCTACACTCACAAGCCACACCCACCAGCCATGCCCACCAGCCAATCAGAAGGTGAATATGCAAATACACTTAACCAAGATGGCTGCAACCTCGGAGAGCCTTGGATGTTGGAACTGGGATATTGGAGCCGAAGATCAGAGGGGAAGATCGGAGCCGCGGGGGGTCCCCCACAGGTGATCAGAGCCAGCTGGGGGTCCCTGCCCAGGGCCCGAGCCTCAGCCAGCGGCTTGAGGCATTGGCTGGAGGCGGAGCTGGGCTATTGGAACCAGCTGGGGTCCCCTGAGGTGATTGGAGCCAGCTGGGGGTCCCTGACCAGGGCCCAAGCCTCAGCCAGAGGCTTGCAGCCTTGGCTGGGGTTGGAGCCCCACGATGGGAGACAGCTGGGGGTCCCTGCCCAGGGCCCAAGCCTCAAACAGAGGCTTGCGGCATTGGCTGGATGCAGAGCGGGGCGATCAGAGGCAGCTGGGGGGTCCTGCCCAGAGCCCAAGCCTTGGCCAGAGGCTTGCAGCCTTGGCCGTTGGGGCGGAGCCTGGCGATTGGAGCCAGCTGGGGTCCCCTGAGGGCAATCAGAGGCAGCTGGGCATCCCTGCCCAGAGCCTGAGCCTCAAACAGAGGCTTGAGGCCTTGGCCAGGGGCTGAGCCAGAGATCACAGGAGATAGGTGTGAACTACAGAGGAAATACCTTTTCTGACCGCTCATTGGCTAAGCTCCCTGTATGCCACTGGTAATATTCTTAGTAACTAGGGTATAAGAATCCAAAAAGGTGATCTAGGGCTTTTCCACCACGCTCCTGGAGAAAAAAACGAAGGTCCGCTGCTGGAGGGCTAAGAAATGTCATAACCTGCCCTACACGGTTTGGCTCAGTGGATAATGCCTAGGTTTGCCAACCGCAGAGTCCAGGTTAGATTCTGATCAAGGGCATGTACCTAAGTTGCAGGCTCCTCCCTGGCTGGAGCCCAGGTCAGGGCTCATGAAGGAGGCAAGCAATCTAAGTATTCCTCTCACTTTGATGTCATATTCTATCAAAGACACATCTTGAAAATGCCTAAAGAAAGTTGTCATTTTTTCATGGTGAAGGGACTGGAATCCGTGTTGATGAAAACACCTTGGAGGCTGCGGTGACTTGCAGTGGCTCCAGCAGCGGGGTGATGGGGCTGGTGCCTTTCCCTGATGAGCCAGGTTGTCTCTCACAAAGGGAGGCCAGACTTCCCCTGAGGGCTCCCAGTATGTGAGAGGGGGCAGGCTGGGCTGAGGAGACCCCACCCCAGTGCACGAATTTCGTGCACCGGGCCCCTAGTATCTTTATAAACAAACTAGAGCCCAATGCACGAAATTCGTGCGTGGGGGCGGCGGGGGGGGGGGGGGGGGTCGCCTCAGCCCAGTCTGCAACCTCTCCAATCTGGGACATCTCAGGGGATGTCCGACTGCCGGTTTAGGCCCTATCCTGGCAGTTGGATATCCCTCTCACAATCCTGGACCACTGGCTCCTAATTACTCACCTGCCTGCCTGCCTGGTTGCCCCTAAATGCCTCCCTCCCCCGCCACCAGCCTGATCGCCCCTCCCTGCCTCTGTGTGCCGGCCTGATCGCCCCTAGCTGCCCCCTCCCCGCCGGCCTGGTTGCTCCTAACTCTCCCCCGCCCCACCAGCCTGGTTGCCCCTTACTGCCCCCCCTGCCAGCCTAATCGCCCCCAACTGCTCCCCCTGCCGACCTGGTTGCCCCCAACTGCACCCCCCCCCCCCCGCCGGCCTGGTCATCCCTAACTGCCCCCCGCCGGCCTGGTCGCCTCTTACTGCCCCCCATCCCGCCAGCCTGGTTGCCCCTTACTGCCCCCCCCTGCCAGCCTAATCGCCCCCAACTGCCCCCCTCTGTCGGCCTGGTCACCCCTCACACCCCACACACCCCCGCCGGCCTGGTCCCCCCATTCAGCCTGCTGTCCAGTTGTTTGGTTGTCCCTCACTAACTCCCCTGCCAGCCTGGTCATAGGCAGCCATCTTGTGAGGGTTAATTTGCATATTGCCCCTTTATTATATAGGACAAACCAACTCTGGCTGGGTAGCTCAGTTGGTTACAATGTTGTCCTGATATGCCAAGGTTGTGGGTTCAATCCCTGGTTGGTCATATATGGGAATCAACCAATTCTTGCGTAACTGCAACAAAAATCCCATGTTTCTTTCTCTAAAATCAATTTTAAAAAATAAGTTTTTATTGATTTTTAGTAAGAGAGAAAGGGAGAGGGAGAGAGAAAAACATCAATGATGAGAGAGAATCATTGATTGGCTGCCTCCTGCATGCCCCACACTGGGGATCGAGGCCGCATTGGGGGCATGTGCCCTGACCAGGAATTGAACTGTGACCTCCTGGATCATAGGTCGACACTCAACCACTGAGCCACGCTGGCCGGGTTCTAAAATCAATTAAAAAAAAATTTTTAAAGCATTTTCTCTAAACAAATAAGTCAACCTGTTCAGGAAGGATGCCTGTCAAATGTGGACAGAAGCTACAGTCAGGCCCTGTGCTTCACATGCCCTTTAATTGGGCAAGTCTGACCCCATTTGTCTCACTCCAGGTTTTGCTACCCTTTAAGGCCAGCCCCAGTGGTGCCCTTTGCTCCACCCACCTCACCACTTCTGCCTCTGAACTCTCAAAGCTCATCACACACACCCCCCAGTTATTTAGGGAAACGCCGTCTTCCCCCACAAATGGAAGTGCAGCTTTAGGACGGGGTCCACGTGGAATTCACCCTTGTACCCTACAAAAGCAGACTTTTAACGCCCAGGCCATTTCCCCCCCGTTTTTTCTTTTGCTTATTTTTGTTAATCCTCACCCAAGGATATTTTTCCACTGATTTTAAAGTTGTTAGAAGGGAGGGTGGGAGAGAAACATTGATGTGAGACACATCGATTGGTTGCCTCCTGCACCACCCCAACCAGGGCAGGGATTGAGCCTGTGCCCTTGACTGGGAATTAAACCCGTGATCCTTGGGTGCACAGGCCAACACTCTAACCACTGAACCACACCAGCCAGGGCCCCAGGCCATTAAAATGCTTAACAAAGACTACGTGAAACCCACTTCCAACATAAATGAGGGTGAATGCTGACTGCTGGCAGCCATGTGCTCTCTGCCCTCGGCACCAGCTGTTGTAATGGACTGTCATGCTGGGGATTATTAGATAATTGGAAGTCACCAACTTTTCCTGCTGTTACATCTGGGGCAAGCCTGGTTTTCTGACCCCAAAAGTCTAATGTTTCCAGTAAAGGAGTTTCCTACTGTGAACACCCAAGACATCAGGAATGGGCACATGAGAAGCAGCGGGCAGCAAGGAATGGAAGCTCTCACACAAGGGCCTTAGAGGTGGGTGCAGCTGGCACTCAGGGCATAGCAGTGAGGACACTGTGTGGCATCTTTGGAGCAAGAAGGGGAAGTGAATGAGAATACATTTTTACATGAAGAAACACTGGACATGGGACGAACAATAATAGTCACAGAGGCTGGGTGGGGGGTGGGCAAGGGAACAGGCAGGTTTCTAAGCATGCCTTGTCATCATTCCAAATCACTTGAGTCCCCATTAGAGGCAGGTCTGCCTTGCAGCTGTTTGCCAATCGGACATTGCTGTGCCCTCAGCTCCTCTTTGCTCACTCCTCTTCTTCTTTTTGAACTTTGTCATGTACCTGTCATTATCTACATGTGGTTCCAGCTCTAGAGTGGGGTTGCGAGGATAGGTCAACAGCCCATTCTTCCCTCAGTGAACCCCCTTACACCTGCCTTGCTCAGCACCAGTTTTGATAACTGCAGCTACACACTTGGGGACTCCAAGCAGCACTCCTCCCAGGCCACCTCCTTCCATGGAGCGAATCCTGGCTGCTTGTTCAACTCCTGCAGCTCAGCCCTGACCCAATCTGTAACGTGGCTAGTCCCCCCTCAGCCCCCACGCCCCTTCCCCAAAGAACCCACAGGTTTATCCTTTATGTTCTCAGGTGCTCAGTTTTCTTCATAGCATGGAAGGTTTGCAATTTGTAACTGAGATCACCTACTTCCTCCCTGCCTCCCCAAGGGTGCAGGCCCATGACAACAGGAATGCCTGTTAGTTCCTGTGCCACGCTTTCATCACCTTTCTGTATGAAGTAAGACATATCACACAAGTTGAAGTTCATTTTCCCCCGAAGGAATGCTTTATTGGCAAATTACCCATTATTTACTTTATGGAAAGACACATCAGTTGTAGCCCTGCCTCCTGCCTCCTACCAGGAGTCTGAGATTCTGACTCTGAAGAAAGAACACTAGGTGGACCACAGTCCCAGGGTGTCTGAGGTGACCAGCAGACACTCTGGTCTCAGAGCAGTCTACCCAAGTGGTCACTGAGCTGCTGGCTTCTCCCCAGGGGGTACACCCATCACATGCAGGCAGGCCAGGCCTGGGCCCGCTCAGAACCAGGAAGGCACAAGCTGCCCCTCCAGACACACCGACACCTGGGGCCCTGGGTGAGGCTGCTGGGGTGTGGCAGCTTCAAAATGGGAAAGAGATCTTTGTAGCTCCTGAGAAAAGGCAACAGCAGAGGTCCAGCTGACCCCACCCCCCGCCCTGCCCGGCCCTGCAGGGTCCATGCACTTCTCCAGTGTCCTGGGCATGTGAACAGCAAACACAGCTGGAGCCACTGAGTGCCGTGCCAGCTGCGCCTGGTCAGGCCTGGCCCACGAGGGCAGCGCGGCAGCACTGTCAGGTGCTGGCTTTTCTTTCTCCCATCGCCACCCCCAAGGCCCAGGAGCCCACTGGCCAGGGCTGCTGAGGAGAGAAGAGCGAGTTCCGTACACTGGGAGTGCATTAGTGAGATGAAGCGCACCACTGGCGCAGGCGCGCGGCCCTCAGGTAGATGCAGAATTCTGTGGTGTCAGAACCACTAAGAACTCACTCGTATAAATAAAAACATTATAAACAAACAAGCATTAGGTGATATAAGGCTTGTATTTTAGCTCGAGTCCAAACAAATAATCTTGTAATGATGAGGCTAAAGCTGTTTTGCTTAATTTTAAATTTTGAAAAATCCACTGCTTTTAAAAAATAAAGAATTTGCTTTTGCTAAAGCTAGATCATTAGTGTGAGAATGAGGCAGCCGATAGTTTCTTTTTGGAGGATCTCAGGAAATGGACAGTTTTCTTGGTTAGCATTTTGAAATAAAAACTGCAGGTCAGATGGGGCTTCTGGAAGACGCTCCCTTCCGTGGCACAGGAAGGAGGAGTTTAGAAATACCACTCACTTTACACCTGTCTCTTCCCATTGTTTCAGCATTCTGATGAACAAGATTGCCAAAAGGAACATGGCTCTGTCCCCCCGCCCCGTCCACTTCCTGGTCCCGGGAAGGATGGCACAGTGATTGTTGCATCTACGACTTTAGTGTGAAGCATCTGTACACAAGACTGTTCTCTAAGTCATGCGCGTGCAGGGGCCACGTCCACGTGTGACGGCATGACTGTCCTCAAAGCGCTCCATGTCCTCCTGCAGCTGCTGTTGCTCCCTTGCGCAGTGGCTGTCGTGGCGATGAGGGCATGCCTGCACTTGCTCCGTGGCCGGCGAAGCTGCTTCAGCTTAGAAGGGCACGTGATTGGGCAGGGGCTTGTCGCCACTCCCAGTCGGGGAGGGAAAGCTGTCACTGTCATTCTCTTTGCCACCCACCACCTTAGACTACAGACGGGAAAAAACCAGAAGGAAAAACCTGAGACAGAGCCCACAGTGCCAGGCAGCCCCTGGAACTCATGGTGTTCAATTCTCTACACAAGTTCACAAACCATGAACACTGATTAGCACAAGAGAACACACCCCTGACACGGCAATAGGCTGGATGCATCTCCAGGGAATGCTGCAGCGTGACCGGAACCCATCCCAAAAGCAGCGCACCGACGGCCCCACTTATGACTTTCTGGGATCACAAAGTGACAGAAACGGAGCCGAGACCAGGGGATGCGGGCAGGGCAGGCGGAGAGCAGGCACCGGGAAGGGCCCGCGGGAAGGGCCTGCTCTCTGCTCTGGTGGGCCATGTCACATCCTGGCGGGGACACCGCAGTGTTAGTTCTGGGAAAGGATGGAAGGAACGGGGCCTCAGGGTTAGCTCCCTACCTGCCTGGGGGTCTGCAACGATTCACTCAGTCTACCTGACAAGTCACACCCCATCAAGAGAAGCAAATGCTCCAGGTAGTTACCTTGATGGTCCCAACTCGGTCTTCAAGTGACTTGAAGGTGGCAGAATTCCTTCAAAGAGAGAGGGAGCAGAGTCAGTGTGAGGAGCCCACAGCTGTGTCGCATCCTGAACTTGAAGGGCCTCAGGATTAGGGTTGTCCTCCAGAAAGACCCTTGAGTACATCCTGAGGTTTCACTGCAAAGACATGACTTGACAGAAGGGGAGGGGCACCCCTGCAGAGAACCCAGCCAAGGTCACTCCAGAGGTGGCACCAGGTCAGAACCGGGTCAGCCATGCTCACCAGCCACAGGGACAGAGACCTGAATGCCACCAGCCGGTGAGACCCAGACTTGACGTGGGTGAGCTGCAGACCCCTGGGCAGCGGGTGAACACAGGGCTCGTCTCTGCTCCACCCTACTGGTAAATGCACCTGTGCTGGGGTTAGGAAAAGCTGTGTGTGTGTTCACACTCATCTCTCTTAGAACGAAACCAGAAAAAAGCCGAGGCATTCTGGGACAAGAGGGTGGTAAGGAGGCTGGAGGAGCAAGCTGGCCTGGTCCGACCCAGCTCCCCTCACTGCTCAGAGCCCTGGGCTCTGCAGACCACCCGCCCATCAAGGACTCCCAGCCAGCTCTGTGGTGTGGCAGCTGCTAGTCTTGTAACAAGGATGGGGATCCGCTGAGAGCCACGGCTGCACCGCAGAGCGAGCAGGAGAAAACTGGCCACAAAGCAGATAAAACGTCTCCATAAAAGAATTGGAGAGCCCTAGCTGGTTTGGCTCAGTGGATAGCGTGCTGGCCTGCGCACTGAAGGGTCCCTGGCTTGATTCCGGTCAAGGGCACATGCCCAGGTTGCGGGCTTGACCTCCAGTAGGGAGCGTGCCAGGAGGCAGCTGATCCATGATTCTCTCTCATTATTTATGTTTCTATCTCTCTTCTTTCCTCTCTGGGGAAAAAAAAAAGAAGACGATGACGACTTGGAGACACCTGCAGCCTCTGGGATGCCAGGCAGGTGTGGGAGCCTCTGCCCTTCCCTAGCCCAGCCCCGCAGGCAGTCCTGGAAAACTCCACACGGGGCCCCGCTGGCACACCCCACTAGTTCTTTGGCCTCGGAGGGGTCTTTCCAACCCTAATCCGTTTAGAGGCACGGGAAGCCACCTGCTCCCCCCACTTCGCCCCCCCCCCCCGACTCTGGGAGCTCCGAGTGCGAGCACACATTACCTCATGGCTGGCATACTCATTGAGTGGCGGATGGAGTAGCTGCTGCTTGGAAGCATGGCAAAAGCAGAGAAGGAAGCAAGAGTTAGGGTGAGGACAGATCAGCACTCAGGGCTCCTCAGCCCAGACCACGGAGAAACCCACCTGTGCAGCAGGGTGGCAGGCCCCGCCCCCCGCACAACTGGAACAAGCACAAAGCTGGTAAGGCCCCTCACCAGGAGGAAAACTCGACCCACAGCTCCTCTCCCCGCTCCAAAGTCACCCCTGAGGGGCGACGCTGCTGGTGGAGACCTCAGACTGGGGCATTAGACAAGCTTTGGGACAAACGGGCGTCAGATGTCCTTACTGGACTTCACAGCAAGTTAAAAGACTTCAGAAAAAGAGAAACAACCAAGTCCAAGTGCTTCGAGCGAAAAGCACGTAAAGTCACAGAGAGTTCTGAACTTGGGGTGCAGAAGAGTGTGACTAACTTCCGAGTGCTGGAGGCACCGAGAGATGCCGACAACACTGACTGGGCTTCGTGCTGCGCTGGCGCAGAGAGAGCCCTCGAGTCATAAACGAGGGAAACTCGCCCAGACGGCGTGGCTCTGTGGTTGAGCATCCACCCATGAACCAAGAGGCCCGTGGTTCAATTCCCACCCAGTCAGGGCCCAGGCCCAGGTTGCGAGCTCGATCCCCAGTAGGGGGCATGCAGGAGGAGCTGATGGATGGTTCTCTCATCATTGATGTTTCTCTCTCCCTTCCTCTCTCTGACATCAATAAAGACATATTGAAAAGCAAACACACAAGGGAAACAAGATGCAGAAAGCACGGCAGCCCAAGGTCAGTACGACCCTCCTAGTGAACATGGCTCTTTTGGGGACTAAGCTGGGGGAGGGACCACGCCGACGCACGAAGGACTTAGATGGACACACTCTGTGGTTGGTTGGAGGAGGCCAGCAAGAGTGCCCAGGCAGGAGCACGTCTTTGCTGGGGAGGCGTCCCTGCACCGACCACATGGCCAGTGATGAGCCCTCAGGGACCACAGCTCGAGAAGCCATCGGTGCTCCGAGGCAGTGCTGGCCTCACTGTGCTGGACAGGGGCCGCGCGGGGCAGTTCCCGGCTCCTCGCCACCTTTGTCCAGCACAGCCTCCCACAGGCTGGCAGAGCCCACCTGCCCTGAAGCAGAGAAGCTGTGCACAGGCGTGTCCAGCGCCAGTCTTACCTAAAGGACTGTGAGAAAGGACGCGCCCTGACATGGCAGCAGGAAGAGAGAAGAAACGAATGTTAGGAAGGGAGGCCAATGCCCGCTCAGCCCCTGCACTCAGCTCTAGAGCCACCCTCTGGTCTGGACACCGCCTGGCAGGACAGCACATGCGCCCTGCCTCCACCTCCAGTCCCCCGAGCCCCAACTCCAGGAGGCTGCTGCTCCCTCACGCACACAGCTGCAAACTGCCCAGCCCCATGGCTCTTGCCTTCCGGAATACGATCACGTACAAGGGACCCACGTGCCTGTACCCTTTAGAGGCTGGAAGGAAAAAGCCCAGAGAGTGGAGCAGTGCAAAGGTGTGAGATCCTCCCGCTGGGTTCTGCCACCTGGAGCCGAGCCAGCCATGCCCGGTTGACAAGCTGCACACGCACAAACCAGCACGCACTGCAACAGGACTTGGGCACCCTCGGGCTGAGTCCTTTGCACTCTGGGTCCATCGCCATGGATAACGGAAGCCATCCCAGAAATGAGCATGTGTCCACAGATGGGGCACAGAAAGGACATGGCCGCCTCCTCCACTCTGGAGGCGGCCCCAACATGGAAGTCGTTTCGGAAGCAAGATATGTGCAGTCACAGCCTGATGTGTTCCTACCACTCGGTGGGCAGCAGGGCCTGCTCCTCTCTGTGGGTGGAGAGCTAGTGTCAGAGAAGGTAGAGACCCGATCCCTGACCTAAATGCAGTCCCCTTTCCCACCCCACACCTCACACCCCAGATGCAAAAGGCATCTCAGGCCCGGCCAGACCAGGGCTGCTCCTGGACAGGTGCACTGTGGACTCCAGCACGGGGCAGCTTCCTGAGGGACCTGGCCCCGAACATCTCAATGCAATGGCCCAGGAGGGATCACCTAGCCCCAAACTCATGGTGCAAACCTCTCTAAACCTTTCATTCAAGAAGTGGTGAACTTGCAACCTCAAACTCTAAGCTGGAGAAGTTAATGGGCCTCAGCCTCAGCCACCTGAGACCACATAGTGAGACAACGGGGACACATCAAAACCCCCGAGGGGTCAGCACGCACAGCACCACAGGAATACAGAAGTCTCCAGGGTGAGACACACCAGCAAACAGGTCAATCCCTCTAGGCATCTTAAACTCAACCTGCTCTCCCCCCACCCCCGCTGGCCCAGGCGCACACAGCGCATGTTCAAACTGCACAGGTGGCAGGTACGGTGCGGTCAGCCATGTGCAGAGCCATCCCTGTGTCACTGAGACCAGAAGCCTGCTCCCTGCTGGCCATGCCCCCAGGCAGTGGCCAATCCCAGTTCTCGGAGCAGTGCTCCCAGAGCAGCAGAGTGTGCACAACTGCCCAGGGAAGCCGCCCTGCCCACCCCCACGGATGTCCCCCAGGACGCCATGAACACACTCACGGGGGAGGGGAGAGGAGGAGCACAGCCAGCAGAGGCGCAGGCATGCGGCAGATGCCTACTGCTCCCCCAATGCCGCGACCACACCCGCTCTTGGGCAGACCTGGCCCGCTGCTCATTACAGGGCCCTGGGAGGGCCAGCCCCTCGGCAGGCCCTGGGGGTGCGGCCAAGCCACCAGGGGCATGAAAATTCCATCACCGGGCTTACCAGAGCACGGCTCAGGTGGCCAAAGCAGGCATCCCAGAATGCAGCAGTGCCGGCATCCCATCTAATTTCAAACGGGTCTCCTTACAGGAACATACCCAGTCAAGTACTAGCAGCTCAGTGTGCAGCCTGTGGGAGCAATCACCACAGACCCTCCTTGCTGACAGCGCAGAGCCAAAGCGGGGGGGGGGGGGGGGGGGGGGGAGTCCTCCTGGGCCCAAATCACAGCCACGGTGGCCAAGGCGTGCATTACAGGGCATCCACAGGGACCCCCACTACCGGAAGCAGCCAGAACCCCAGTGTGGGAAGGCGCAGTCCTCAGGCACAGGAGGAACACACAGACTGCCTACAGTTATTGAGCTTCTCCAGAAGTTGGAAATTTTTCAAAATAAAGTTGGGGAAGGAACATTATATCAAACAAACAAAAATAGAAGGTGAGCAGGGCCTTGGCTGTGTGGCTCAGTGGATAGAATGTCAGCCTGATGCCCAAGGGTTGCGGGTTTGATTCCTGGGTTGCAGGTTCAATCCCCGGCCCTGCAGTTGGGATGTGTGTGGGAGGCAACCAATCAATGTGTCTCTTTCACATCAACGTTTCTCTCTCTCTCTCTCTCCCTCCCTTCCGCTCTCTCTAAAAACTAATGGGGGAAAAAACATCCTCGGGTGAGGACTAACAAAAAAGTGAGCAGGGCTCTGGCATAAGCCGTCCTCTGCTGGGCGGGGTGGTCCCGGGGTTATTAGCATCTGCCTCACCTCTTGCTAACTGGCAACTGCCAGGCCTGTGAGCCAGGGAAATGCCTAACCCAAGCAGGGTAGAGGTGAGGGGTCAGAGCTTGGTGGACCGCCAAACCCACGGGCAACAACACCCAGTGATTCTCTCAGGATGGGATGGGGTTACAGGGAGGCATTCCCTGAAATGGAGAAGTGAGGGGCCTGGTCTCAAGTGTGGGGTCAGACCAAGAGCACTTCCCACCATTACTCAGTGATGCGTATCTTGTCCTAGTAACTCCTAGAGAGAGGCCTTGCCAAGGGCACGGCAGGGGCAGCTGAGCCAGAATGCACACCTGGCCTCTGCTCCTCGGCCCAGAGATGAGGTGGCAGAGGGCACAGCCAGCAGTCACCAAGTGCCTGAGCCACTCTGCACTCCCTCCCTGGCCCCCAGGTCCTATGCAAGAAGCACCTTTGGTGGCTATGAGGGTCTGGTCAGCCTCAAGAGAACATTCTGTTGGGGCCCTGGCCTGTGGCCACACTCTGAGGAGACACCGAGCTTGTCCTGGACATGTCCTGGGGAGCGCCCACCCAGATGCTGACCTCTAGGCTGCAGTCATTCTCTCTCCACGGAACTTCAGAGAAGCACGAGCCTTCACCCGATCCCAAGCATCAGAAGTTAGCCAAAGGCACAGTGCCCACACTCCCGAGCAATACAAAAAAGCCAAGAGGCAGCCAATGGGAGCAGACACACGCTGCAAATGAAGGTCATGAACTGACTGGTTGGGGGCTGGCGTGGCCACACCTGTGGTTGCTGAGGGGCTGCTGAGGTATGTGCACCTGAGCCCTGGGCTCAGCAGGCTACCCACAGAACCTCTAAGAGATCTCAAATCCTGAAAACCTCAGCTGACTAGTCCAGGCCTCAGGATGGAGGGGTTAGAGAGGGGGGTCTCTTACCTCATGTCCCCGAGCTTCCTGCTGATGGCAGAGCCCATGGTGGACAGGGCAGCTGAAGTCCTCTGTCCCGCCTGAGAGAGAGTCTCCTGAGTCCTCTTGTAGCTGGAGGAAGAGGCACAGTTACCAACCAAACACAAGGGGCAGCCACCACCCTCGAACCTGGCAGCATCTTTGCCTGGAGCTGCTGCCCGCACCAAGACCCGCCTCAGCGCCCACAAAGACTGGCAACCCAGGCGAAGCAGCACGTAGGGCAGGCGGGCAGCAGCCCCCAGCACAGCCGGTGGAGGAATGGCTTGAGAGCTTCTTTGGGGCACAACTCGCAGTGCCTGCCTGAGCACCCCAACCCAAGGCTCACCTAAGGAAGTGCTTTCATTTCGAAGGAGTTAAGATTATCTGCAAGAAACAGACTTCCGCACCGGAACCACGGACACTCAGAAAACCCCAGGTGCAAGGGGACAAAGGACACACCACCTCTTTACAAACCCAGCAGACATCCCCAGCCCAGCCTTTCCCACACAGCGAGTGCGGAGGACAGTGTCAGCACCTGGGCTGTGCTGCAGCAAACAGTCTGAAGCAGAGGATTTAAAGAGGAGCCTGGCCTGGCTGGTGTGGCACAATGGATAGAGCATTGGCATGTGGACTGAAGGGTCCTGGGTTCAATTCCAGTCAAGGGCACAGGCCCAGGTTGCGGACTTGATCCCTAGTGTGGGGCGTGCAGGAGGCAGCCGATCAATGATTCTCTCTCATCACTGATGTTTCAATCTCTGTCATCCTCTCCCTTCCTCTCTGAAATCAATAAAAATATTTTAAAAAATCAGAAATCCTATATAATAAAAGCCTAATATGCAAATTGTCCCCTTGGGCAGTCATTTGACCACTCGCTATGACATATGCTGACCAGCAGGGGGCGGCATGGAACATGGTGGGCGTCAGTGACGTGGTGCAGCGGACAGCAGTGGAGGCGCTGCCAGCCCCGATGGGCACCGGTGAGAGCAGCACCACAACGGGATGGTGGAGCAGGTGAGGGGGCGGCGCCAGGCCAAGGCGGGGCTGCAGGGCTGTGAGGCTGGGACTTGATCTCTGCAGGCCACACGGAGGGACTCCACCTGCGCACAAATTCGTGCACCGGGCCTCAGGTAAAAAAATCGAGAGCCTTACAGAACCTCTATTTGTGCTCATGAGGCCAAGCTGGGAAAGTGAAGCCCAAGAGAAAAGCGTGGGCCTGCGCGAGTCTTTGGTGATGAGGAGGGCATCCTGTGGGCAACTCCAAGGGCACCACCCCGTCAGAGACCAATGGGACAGGCCTAAGGGCAGAGCCAGAGTCTGTATCCAGGTAAGTCAGCCCCCACTATGCTTGCACGCTCGTCTATGCAGCCTGGTATCGCCACTTTGGGAATCACTTCCACCTTTTAGGAAAAGTGTAGAGTCCTGAAAAATACCAGCCTCCTCTGGGCACCTTCCCTTGGAGGCTACCCCACCCCCAACAAGGATGGGCAGGTAATTCAGGTCTGGCCAGCCAGAGACCCCCGCTCCTGGCCACAGCAAGAATCCATGAGACCCACAGTGGGCCACCTTGTTGCTGGGAGCCCCCTCACACGAAAAAGGAGCCGAGAACAAAGCCACTGTGGGGAGAACGGAAGGTCCCCAGAGCTCCGTGGAAGCCCTGGTTGGTGGGCCTGGAACAGGGGCTTCTCGACAGGCAAGACCTCCCCACCCTTAGACTGATAGTCTTTAGCTGTGCTTTGTCTGCAACCGAAAAACTCAATATAGTGACAATACTGTGTTAACTTGGGACTGCAGAATTCACGTGGTGCCCTCTCAGTACGGCTTCAGTTAAGATCTACCTATAAAAGGAAGCCAATGGCCCAGCCAGCTCGACTCGGGTTGGGAGTCGACCTATGAACCAGGAGGTCACAGCTTGATTCCTGGTCAGGGCACATGCCTGGGTTGCAGGCTCGATCCCCAGTGAGGGGCATGCAGAAGGCAACCAATCAATGATTCTCTCATCAATGATGTTTCTCTCCCTCTCTTCCTCTCTGAAATCAATAAAAAAATATTTTTAAAGAGCCTAGCAGGCATGGCTCAGTGGTTGAGTGTTGACCCATGAACCAGGAGGTCAGGGTTCGATTCCCAGTCAGGGCACATGGGTGCAGGAGGCAGCCAATTAATCATTCTCTCTTATCACTGATGTTTCTATCTCTCCCTCTCCCTTCCTCTCTGAAATCAATAAAAATGTTTAAAAAGGGGGGAAAAATGGGGGGAGTTGGCTGACAGAAGATCAGTAGCACCTAAACTGCTTCCTTCCAGCCCGGTCCCATGAGCAGGGACTTGCAGACCCACAGTTGAGGAGACGGGCTCACCCCATTGCGTTTGCCCCTCGGACACTGGGCCAGCTATCTTGCAGTGACACCCTGGGGGCTCCAGCCAAGCACCCAGGCCTGTGGCCTTCCCCCTGGGCGGTCACTGCGGAAGTTTTCACATCGCTAAAAACAGAGTCTGTGGTGAACTGTTGAGAAAGGCCTTCAGCCTGAAGCATCTGACCACTTTCCCAACAGAACTAGTGCGAAACTTCGGGAGAACGGCCATGCCTGGTGAAATGCACGGAAAGGCCATGCTGCTGGCCACACATGTCCACACCCAGAGCCGTGGGCTCCGCTCCCGGGAGTGAGCTGTAGCTACTGGAAACGGTGCGTTGGCTGGTTTTACAGAGCAGCACCCAAGTCTCCAAAGGCTATTTCCTGATGAAGTCTGCACTGCAAGTGGTCTGGTGACAACCACTGAGCGGACCCATCAGTATCGCCGAATACTGCCCTGCAGCCACAACACCCACCGCCACAACCAGCTGTCTATCAAACTGCACAAACAGCAGAAAACAGGAACAGTCACGGCCCCTGGGCACACCAGGCTGCAGAGGCTCCATATGGGGTCTCAGGCACCTCCAGAAGCTGGTAGCAACTGTTTTCTTCCAGCCCAACACGGACGGGCTTTCTGCTGGCAACCATGACAGCACTTCCTTCTGAACAAGACAGAAAAACACCAGACAGTGACCGTTCTGACACACTGCCCCACGAGGTTGGAAGAATTATGATCTGATGAAGTTCTAGTGTCCCACTGAAGGGTCTCCGATAGAACATCACCGCGATTCTCAACCAGAGCTCTACCGTGTTCTGCACTGCTACTGCTGTGTGACCGAAAGCTTGGTGCCTCAGCCCCGGGGACTCCTTCAGGAACCCACAGGCACGGCCTACACCAACCCTGACTTGAAGAACCCCTGCGAACTAGTGAAGCTCCACAGGCCCCGGCAGCTGGAGCTAGGTCTGCAGGGGCAGGAACAGGACAAAAAAAGCCCCATCTACACTGAGGCGGATGCTGTCCCGCCCTGCACCCCCCATCTACACTGAGGCGGATGCTGTCCCGCCCTGCACCCCCCATCTACACTGAGGCGGATGCTGTCCAGCCCTGCACCCCCCATCTACACTGAGGCGGATGCTGTCCAGCCCTGCATCCCCCATCTACACTGAGGCGGATGCTGTCCAACCATGCACCCCCCATCTACACTGAGGCGGATGCTGTCCAGCCATGCACCCCCCATCTACACTGAGGCGGATGCTGTCCAACCATGCACCCCCCATCTACACTGAGGCGGATGCTGTCCAGCCATGCACCCCCCATCTACACTGAGGCAGATGCTGTCCAACCATGCACCCCCCATCTACACTGAGGCGGATGCTGTCCAGCCATGCATCCCCCATCTACACTGAGGCGGATGCTGTCCAGCCATGCACCCCCCATCTACACTGAGGCGGATGCTGTCCAGCCATGCACCCCCCATCTACACTGAGGCGGATGCTGTCCAGCCATGCACCCCCCATCTACACTGAGGCGGATGCTGTCCAGCCATGCACCCCCCATCTACACTGAGGCAGATGCTGTCCAACCATGCACCCCCCATCTACACTGAGGCAGATGCTGTCCAGCCATGCACCCACTTTGAAAGCTGAGTCTCTGAGGAAGAGGCTGCCGGCCAGCCCGAGGCTCTTTTTTTAATGTGTTTTTATTGATGTCGGAGAGGAAGAGGGAGAGAGAGGTGGAAACATCAATGATCACAGAGAATAACCGACTGGCTGCCTCCTGCACGCCCCCCAATGGGGATCGAGCTCACAACCCGGGCATGTGCCCTTGACCAGAACCGAACTTGGGACCCTTCAGTCCGCAGGCCGACGCTCTATCCACTGAGCCAAACCGGCTAAGGCCCTTCTTTAATGGATGGTGCCAGGCAAAGAGGAGTGTTCTGTGTGGTCTGGTGGCCACGTGAGTGAAGGGTCGTTTCATTCGTGTTTAAGAGGGAAAAACGATAGGAAAAGAGCCGGAAACCCCACTAGGTGTGTGCCCAGTGTACACAGCTTGCTTGCCCCTGAAAGGTGTGTTGGGAGGAGGGGAGGGAGGTGCTGATGGCAAAGGCACTCACAGGTCCGACTGGGTCATTCTCTCATTCCACTCTCCAAGTTTCTCAGAAGTTTTCACATAGCTAAAAACAGAAAGTCTGTGGTGAATTGTTTAGAAAAACTTTCAACTCTGGTTTCAAACTGCAAGTGAAATTCCAGGGCCAAGGGAGCTCTGACTGGCAGGAGCAGACAGTCCGCGAGCAGAGGACAGGGCCGTGGCTGCGGCTTAGCACCCGCTATGCCGCCCCGGTGGTGCCAGGGGAGGCGACAGTAGAGCAGACCAGTGCTTTCCCATCAGGCCGAGGGAGCGCCTGGGTCATTCACTGTAAGATGGCTCTTGGGGAGCACTGCGGAGGGCAGGAAGGGCAGCCTGTGGCCCCCACACACTGTGGCAGTCACCCTCTGAGGTCCAGAACCTATGACTTCCTAAGGCAGACACGGGTTCTCCAGGTGAGATTAAGAAGAGTGACTGCCTCTCCGTGGGGACAGGCCTCTCGGACAGCGGGAGACACTCCTTCAGAGGAGCCACAGAGCTGCCCTGCCCGAGGTCAGAGCCGAGCCACATCTGTGCAGCGGCCTCGGGCTGTGACCACACCTGTCATAGGACTCGTGTCCACTGGACCACAGCAAAGTCAGTCCCATCAAGGACCTCATTCGTGTTCTCTCAAATTTGGATGCGAAACATATTCTTGTCTATTTCCACTTGGACAACTAGCTGTGTGTCCATCCACCTTTTACAAAACATCTGACTGAGCTGAGGAAATGGGAGTACAGTTGCTAGGTCAAGGTCGCAAGGCCCCTGGCTGGCTGCTTCCAAACAGGCACATTTGGTCCCCGTTCCTGGGAGGCACCTAGTCCCCAAGAACTAACACCCCATCAACAGGACAGAGGCACCACGCTGGGCTTCGCTCTCCAACCACCAGGGCGCCCTGCCCAGAGCAGGCACCTACGCGCTCGAGACCTGCACGTCGCGCCAGCTCCTGGACAGGCTCTGCCTCAGGCCCTCCGAAGCAGAGGGGCCCAGCTTCCTCCTCAGCTCTCCGCAGCGCCTCTCCTTGGCCGCCAGGACCTGGCGCAGGGTGACGATTTCCTCTTCTACCTGCGCAAGCACCAAGTTGACATGATTAGCTCCACAATCACAGGAAGCGATTGACATCCTTATACAATGCGATGCGAGGTTCCTCAGTCACCTAAGAACTGTCCACTTACAGAAACCTAGCACATCTCCGAAACAGCGTCGACAGCAGACACGTTTTTGTCGGGTACCAATACCACTTCTTCTGCACAACTGTCTCACCCCAAGCCAAGTGGCTCTGTTGGGGCTACCGATGACCATGCCGACCAGGGGGAGACGGAGCAAGGCCTTCCGGAGCTCTGCCCTGGGCTGGGCACAGGGCGGAGGAGGGAGGCCCTCTTTCCTCTGGGCCTTGAGGGCAGAGGCGGGAACATCTGGCAGCCAGCCCCATTTGCACGGGGGCGGGGGAGTTCCTTCCGCAGCAGGAAGGAAGCAGAGCAGACAGATGGCCAGAAACCCAGGTGACATGAGCCAGCCCCATCACACTATCTGTGCTCCTGAGGTGAGCTCCAGGCCTTGGCAAAAGCCAGTTCCACAGCCAAAAGTAAGTCCGCTTTTGTGTTCAAGGTCATTTGAGTTGAGTAACAGAGAGAACCCTGAACCTCCTCAAGTCTTTAAAAAAGAAAAAAAGAAAAAAAAAAAGCCCTGGCCAGTGTGGCTCGGTTGGGCATCGTCCCATCCACTGAGAGGTTGCTGGTTCAATTCCGTCAGGGCACATGCCCAGATTGTGGGCTTGATCCCCAGTGGGGGTCGTGCAGGAGGCAGCTGATCAATGTTGTGCTCTCACATTGTTTCTGTCTCTTCCTCTCCCATCCTCTCTCTCTAAAAATTCAATGAAAGTATTTTCTAAAAAAGAAAGAAAAAGTGACACGAGAAGGAAACATCCATTAGAACCTTACTAGAGTTCTCAGCATTTCCAGCTCCTATGTGAACAGCCCCTTTCTTTAAAAAGTGCTTGTGTGTTTGCCCTCACTGGTTTGGCTCAGTGGATAGAGCGTCAGTCTGTGGACTCAAGGGTCCCAGGTTCTATTCCAGTCAAGGGCATGTACCTTGGTTGCGGGCACATCCATGGTAGGGGGTGTACAGCAGGCAGCTGATTAATGTTTCTCTCTCATCGATGTTTCTAACTCTCTATCCCTCTCCCTTCCTCTTTGTAAAAAATCAATAAAATATATATTTTTAAAAATAAAAAAAGTGCTTGTTTGGATTAAGGCACTAAAAACAGCGTAGAGCCCTGAATATCCCTATATTCTGCTTTAGAAAATAGTTGAAACAAGAAATAATTTAAAAACACAGTATCATCTAAGGCCAAACTATTACCAGTCACTCAATCAGTTACAACCAGTGACCAGAGGACTCCACTCCTGGTGTAATGGCTGACAGGCTCTGGGCACATGGTCACGTTGTCCTGGGAACATGCAAGGTGAAAGTTTTAAGTGACATAAGAGTGACTCCACTCTGCAATCCAACTCTGAAAAAGACCTGGTGGCTTTGGACTCAATGCCAACATATTTGAAGTAAAATACAAAGCATCCATGTCCTTGGACTTCTTACTGCTTCTCTCTTAATCGCTGTTCAATTCAGAAACAGCCACATGCTTTCCTGTGATCTGAAACCTGGTCCTGGGGCTGGGGCTGAGACTGGTCTGCACAACTAGCTCTGTTCAGCCCTAGGACTGGGCGGGGATGTATTAAGATGGGGCTTGTCTCTGGAGACATAGCAGAGGCCTGTGACATATACAGTCAGATATTAACAAGACCATTTCCCAGACTCTGGAATATCAACTGAGTCGCTATCAGACTCTTCATCACACAGTGAAAAGAAACTCTTGTTAGTTGGTATGAATAAAAATTAAACTTAAAGGCTTTTGTTCTTAACTCCTATTTTCTCTTTAAGGACTCTCACTTTAAAAAGATCACATTAAGTATTTTTTACAAAAAGGTGTTTTTGAAAGAGAAATTAAGATCCAGGGACAATAAGATTGTGGGGTCTTGAAAATGTCAGGTGTTAACTCCAACAGAGAAGCTCCCAGTGGGTGGTGTGCTACAGCAGCTCCCGTGTGCACCCACGAGGGGCTGGGTACATACACAGCCAGGGCTGCAAAGAGCAGTTCCTGTGGGGCCTCGGGATGACCTCGTTTCCCCAGGGCACAGCCAGCACTCTGCCCTCATTAGCCTGAGAGAGCCTCGACTCATGGTACCCCAGGACAGCCAGCCAAGACACAGAACCTTCATGAGCTCGGCCCTCAACTCTTCCTCCTCAGCTTCCGTCAGACCCTCGACAGCAGGAGTCTGGGCAGCCACTGCCGTGTCAACAGGGACATCCGTCATGGAGTCGGACAAGAGACCTTTGTTAGGAGAATTCAGGTTGATATCTGCCAGAGACAAAACGAGGCCAGAAAGTGCCAAGTAAGAAGTTATGGAGAAGTCCCTGGGATGGAGGAGAAAGAAAGGGTGAAAGGACAGGCGGCAGGGGAGGGGTGGGCACTAACACTGCCTCTTCTCTGAAAGGCTTTGAACGTGGTTTGGTCCAGCTGACTGAGGGCAGCCGCCCCCTTCCTCTGCTTCCCCTGCGAGAACACTACCTTCTAAGACAGGAACGCTTTGCTACAAAGCAGCCCAATCTAACAGCTGTCATTTCCAGAGGAAAAGAACATAAAAGGGCTGTGAACACAAGCACCACTTTCCAAGCACCTGGCCTGCCCGAGCCCAGGCTACAATACACACAAGGAGCACAGGTCAGCTGTCAGCCCTGCAGGGAGCCGGCAGCACGGAAATGCCCTTCCGTCCACGCTGGACCTCACCCCTCAGCAAGGACCCGTGCATGCCTCCACACTCCTCCGCTACCCCCCGATCAGGTTCACTTTGCTGCAGCCACTACTTTCTCTTACTAAGCGCATCTTCCTGTCTGCACTGGAAGTTTACAAGATCTCACACAAGGAAAATGAGGTCTACTTTAGTTCTTTCCTCCTCTGACCACACGATTGTCATTTAGTACTTTACACCATCAGCACTGAGACATCTTCTCTCTGAAGAAACAGCCTTTGTCTGGTGTCTCACACCTTTAAAAGTAAACAGCCCGACCAGCATGACTCAGTGGTTGAGAGTCAACCTATGAACTAGGAGGTCACCGTTCAATTCCAGGTCTGGGCACATGCCTGAGCTGCAGGCTTGATCCCATGTGGGGTGTGTAGGAGGCAGCCGATTGATGATTCTCTCTCATTATTGAGGTTTCTACCTCTCTCTCCCCTCCTCTTTGAAATCAATAAAAATATTTTAGCCCTAGCCAGTTTGGCTTAGTGGATAGTGTCGGCCTGAAAACTGAAGGTCCCGGGTTCAATTCCTGTCAAGAGCACATGCCCAGGTTGTAGGCTCCATCCCCAGTAAAGGGCGTGCAGGAGGCAGCCGATCAGTAATTTTCTCTCATCATTGATGTTTCTCTCTTTCTCTCCCTCTCCCTTCCTCTCTGAAATCAATAAAAATGTATTTTTAAAAATACATTTTAAAAACACACACACAAGAATAAGAAAATAAAACTAAATGAAATTGCCTGGCTTGCATGGCTCAGCAGCTGAGAGTCGACATATGAACCAGAAGGTCAATTCCCTGTCAGGGCACATGCCTGGGTTGCAGGCTCCATCTCCAGTAGGGGGTGTGCAGGAGGCAGCTGATGGATGATGTTCCTCTCCCATTGATGTTTCTATCTCTATATCCCTTCCCTTCTCTCTCAAAATCAATAAAAACACATATATATTTAAAAAGCATGAAGTTTATGCCAAAACCGGTTTGGCTCAGTGGATAGAGCGTCGGCCTGCGGACTGAAGGGTCCCGGGTTCGATTCCGGTCAAGGGCATGTGCCTTGGTTGCGGGCACATCCCCAGTAGGGGGTGTGCAGGAGGCAGCTGATCGATGTTTCTCTCTCATCGATGTTTCTAGCTTTCTATCCCTCTCCCTTCCTCTCTGTAAAAAATCAATAAAATATATTAAAAAAAAATTTTTTTTAAAAAAAAGCATGAAGTTTAGAGAGAAGTAAAAGTGTTTGTCTACTGTAGAAATGCCAGAGTCTGCTAAAATTAGATGGAAGGCACTTAAAATCAAAGATGCTCCACTTAGCCAGCTGTCCTGTTCCCTTAACATGCCCCACCCACACAGCTCCAGCTGGGCTCCTCCTTGGTACTCAATAGATATTTACAAAACAAAGCATTCCACTTTTAAATCAACAGATTCTGAATTTTAACTGGTATCAACCTACATAATTTTACTTCATCATTGTATCCACTATATTGAAGCTACTCAAATTCAGTAAATGCCTTAAAATCTCTAAAATGTTTCTCTTCTATTAAAAAAAAAAAAATGAAGGCCCGTGGATAGCTTCTGGCAATAAAGTTAAAATTTGATCCCATGGAAGTCAACCCTCCACCCCGAGGTAGAAACTGGGCACTCACCGAACATGCCAGCACAGAGAATAAGCTTGGGGCTGGAGCCACAGGGGGGTCCTTCACCCTAGGCGAGCCCAAGCTCTCTAAGCCTGTAAAACCCTCTGCAGATGGGAGCAATACAAGCACCAATCTCAAAGGGTTACTCTGAAAATGGAAAAAGATCATTTGAGAAGCAGGCTTATTACGGTGTTTGGCACAGAGTAGGTGCTCAGTGAATGTCTGTCATTCTCATGATCAGAACCCAGTGCTTGTGATGCTTAACTTCTGACGCTCAACTATTTTATAAATAGACGTCATAAGTAGGAAAACCTACAGAATAACATCAGAATCCGGAAATTATGTCTAATTAGTATGCTGAGAAGGTCAACCAGTAGAAGAGCACCCTGCAATTACCCGGTGTAGTTATGTAAACAGAAATTTAGCATCCCCTGGCTAGAGAATCGTAATGGGAGATAAACTAACTGGTTATCGCCTTCTCAAGATTGAATCTCCCGAGACCTTGCCACCTCCAGCGGCCATCTCAAACTGATCTGGGGGTGTCTGTCTGGAATCAGGTCAGGTAAACTGGGTGTGCCCCTGACTCACTGCACCTCCCTCCCCCATACAACCTCTAGGTAGGCTGGGCTCCGAGAGCGTGGTCACCCCAGGGGCGCTGCGCCGAATGCGAGGACCGTTTCCCCTCCCCTCCCCGGGAGCCGCGCACACCCCCTCGGCTCAGTTCTAGGTGGAGTGGCTCAGAGGGCCCTGCTCAGGGACCACGGGCGGCCGACCCGGCTGGCGTCGGGCGGGGTTACAATGAGAGCTGCCTGGAAGGAGGATGCCCGAAACTCGGGGGACCAGGGGAAGGTGCCTGGGAACCCGTCCTCGCGGCGGTCCAAGCTGGGAGTGGAATGCACACGCCACGGCCATCGGGAGATCGGGAGAGCATCGCGGTCGGGCGCCCGGGAGCCGAGAGGGGCCGCGGGGAGGGCGGAGGAGAAGGAGAGCACCGAGCCCGAGACCCGACCTGGGGAGGGGCGGAGCGTGGGCCGGTCGGGCCCGTCAGCGGCGGAGGCGCCGGGCCCACAGCTACCTTGGCCAGCAGAGTCCATGATCAGACGGCGGCCCAGCCACAGCTGGAGTCGCGGCGGGGGTCTCGGACGTAGGAGCCGAGCGGGCCGCACTGGGACTCGCTCGCCGCGCACACACCAGCCAGCGGAACCACTACAGCCGCCGTGGCATTACGTAATCAACGATGCGACGGCCCACTTCCGCTTTGACGCGTGCTCCGCTTTCGTCCCGCCCCCACGAGCGCTGTCCAATAAGGGCATTGTTTGTCCTGTTTCTGTTCATCTACTCCAACCTGATTGGCTAAGGCTGCGAGCGGAGCAGGAAGGGAGCCGGGCTCTGAGGAAATCCCTCCCAGGCCGACTCCACCAGCGAGACGCCAGGTGGAACGGTCCGGAGGAGCCCGAGGAAGGTGGGAAGTGGGAAGACTGGCCAACATGGCGCCACGGAAACCCTTCTCACAGGCCCGTGGGAGGTCTCGAGGGTGCCTGAGAGCGCCAGAGCTTGACGAATCCGACTCAGACCGCTTGTGATCCCTCCGAGGCCCGATCTCCTGACTTTGGGGTTAGCCTCGTCCCCGGTCTGCCATGTTTTCTTTTTTAGTGCGCACATTTACGGGGATTGGGGGGGGGGGCGGGTGTGCAGAAAAAGGGGTGACCGTGATATGTCCTCTTGCCCTGCAAACGCTGCGGCCTTCACCGGGCGTCGTGCACGCGCAGCTGACAGGGCTGGCCACGCCCTCCGCCGCCCCGTGCGCCCGTGACTTCAGCTTGTCACATCCACACGGTGAACCAGGTGGAGTCCTCCCACTTGCCCAGGTCATTCAGTTAGTTGAGGGGCTTCCAGCCGATTCTGGAACAAAAGTCTAACTTGCCTAACTTATCAAATGAGAGGTGTGCAACCGTTAGGCAACCAGTCCCCCAAAGACAAGTCCCACAACTTCCCTTCTTCCTTTCCTAATTGCCCCTGGAAGCAAAATCCTTAAATGGTATTCAAACCTTTTAGGATCTGACTCTTCAGGGACTGTATTCCCTGATTCCAGCCAGGCCACTCTGATCTCCAGGTATGGAAGCCACTTCCTTCACCTAACTCCTCTTCCTGACCCAGCTCAAAACACCTCCCACAGGCATCTTCCTGGCACTTTAGGTCACCTTATGTCCCCATCTCTGCTTGTACCTGCCAGGGTGCATCATGGCCGTGTCCAGCTCTGGTGCTGTCAACTATATGTTTGCCCCACTTGACTTTTTCAGTTTTTCCAGTTTCTTGCTCAACCCACCCTGACCAGCCTGTCCCAGAGACTGAGGACAGCAAGTAGTCCCTGCTTCATACAGTTCAGGGCAGACAGTAAGGAAGTGACTGCATCACAGATAGTGGTGAGCAGAGGGCTTCTCGTTATCTATTACATCCCTGAACTAGGAACAAGGCCCAGCCCAGGCCTGGCTCAGGAGATGCTCAGCAGTAAGTATTTGGTGCAGGTGTGGTCGGTGCCCAGGAGCCGAGTGGGGCCTCGGGGCGGGAAGAGGAGGAGGGGGAGGAGAGCACCTAGAGACTGAGACCCGACAGGAGGGGTGGAGCATGGGCCGGTGGGCCTGTAGGCAGCGGGCCCACAACTACCTTGGCCAGCAGCTACATGCTACATGCCACATGGTGTGCACCTGTTACTTTGAGTCTGTGGTCGCATTGAACCCCTCCTGTAGAAGCCAGGAGTGGAGGTAGGGAGAGGACCCTATGGAGCAGCGTCGCAGTCCAGGAAAGGTCCAGCTGCTAAGACCTGCTTTTAGGTGCCCTTTCACAGCTAGGGGCAACTTGTACAGACCCTTCAACCTCCTCTTCCCTGAGTCACCTGTCCGCAGCACCTCCGAAGGCCCACAGCCCGTGTTCCCACCATCGTTTTGAGGTGTTCAAGGCGCCCATCACACAGCATTGCTATTAATTGGGTCAGGTTAATCTTTGCATTCCCTTTAGGAACTGGGAGCAGACTGAGACATCCACAAGTGTTTGGGGGAGGAAGAGAAAGGGAGCTGGGAAGGCCTTACCCTCTCCCAGAAACCAGTTGGGGTCCCCGGGGCAGGCCAGCTTTACTGGTTGGGGTGTGGGGAGGGGAATGGCTCTGGGGCCCTGAAGATGAGCAAAAGCGCCAACGCTAGTTGCCCGGGGCTCAGGCTACAGTCTCCAGGGCAACTGGAAGTCCTCGGGTTCTAGCGGGCTGCAATGAGTCGCTTCCACGTTCTTGAGGTGTTTGCGCGCCAGGAACAGCGCGAGTTGCCGGCGCCTACGCGAGCTCAGGTCCTGGCCCACCAGCCACGGGAAGGCGAGCCCTTGCGGTCCCCAGAACTCCTCGTCCTCCTGCTTGTCCTCCCAGTGAGCGCGATAGGAGCGTAGCAGTGCCAGGCACCAGTCGTCATCCACGTGGTAACGCGCATAGAAAGCAGCTTCCTGTGCCAGGCTGCCCGCGCGCAGCCAGCGGGTCACGATGGCGTGGCCCTCACGCGCCATCACAGCCGGGTAGCGGTGCTGCAGCAGGCGCAGGAGCAGCTCGTTACCGCGGTTGCCCTCCACGTCGCCGGACGGCAGGGGGCGCAGGGGGCCCGAGGTGCTGACCACGTCGTCCAGAGTTCGCCGGAGCAGCAACACCGGCCCGGGGTAGCTGCACAGCTGCTCCGCGACATTGAGGTTGAAGTGTTCACGCACGGTGCGCACCACCAGTCCCTTCCAGCTCTGGGGCATGACCTTCAGGGCCAGAGGCACGAGGTCGTCGAAGGTGGCATCAAGCACCAGAGCCCCCAGCTCCGGGTAGGTCATGGTGGCCCAGGTGGCTGTGAAGCCGCCAATGGACCAGCCATAGATCACCACGTGCGCCGGCGGGAAGCGCAGACGGTGCAGTGCGTACTTGATCACCACGTCCATAGCGTTGGCATCGTGCCGAGGGAACGGCTCACCGGTGCTGCCCCCGAAGCCCGGGTGGTTCCAGCCCAGCACCGAGTAGCCAGCCTCCAGCGGCGCCGACAGGCAGCCCATCTCATAGAAGCCGGCGTTGCCTTCACAGCAGATGACCAGGCGCAGGCCGCGGCCCTGGCTGCCCGGCTGTTGGCGGCGATCCATGAACATGGTGTCGATCTCGTTGCCATCTCGGGCCACCAGCTTGGCGCGCCGGCCGTGGTAGCGCTCCACCAGGCGTTCTTGGCCCTGCTGCAGCAGTGGCAGCAGCGCTCGGGTCATCAGGAACATGGAGCCCGGGTACACGAGCCAGCGGCCCAGCGAGTGGGCCAGCGCGTAGCTGGCCAGCTGGCCGGGCAGCTCTCGGATCTGCTGCAGGAGGCACTGCAGCTGGCTGCGCGACCCGTGCAGCGGCCTCCCCGGCGCGCCCCCGCCCAGCGCGGCATCCTGGAGCAGCCACACGCCGGCCGCAGCCGCCGTGCACGTCAGCGCGCAGTGACTGCTGCCCCCCGCGCGGGCGCCCACGTCATCCCAGCGGAAGTCCACAGGCCAGCTGCGGAAGTTGTAGGTGTAGTTGGCAGTCAGGTAGATCTTGAACACGTGCACCAGCGCCTTCACGAAGCAGACGACACACATGGGCGTCCAGGCAGCTCTGCGGGAACCCTAATGCGCAGTTTCCGGGGCGGGGGTCGTGCTGAGAGACCCTGGCCCGGCCCAGCGGGCACTGCAGGGGCTGCTAGCACCGCTCGGAGCTGTCCTGGGTGGCGCCTCCTCCGGCCTGCTTTGTGAGTCACGGTTGCTGGGGGGAGGGGCTACACCCTGTGGTGGGCTCACAAAGGGTTCCCAGGCCCTCAAGTGCCGCCCCGCCCTTGGGACACAAGCACCCTCCCCATCCCCTCCTTGACTATCTCCCCTATCCCTGCTTCACCCACCTCCCACCACTTTGAGCAACACCCCTCCCACCTTTAAACAGAGCCAGGAAACCCCCCACTGGAGGTAAAGGGCGCTGGGGCAGCCCAGCAGCTCTGGGGTCAGGCTGTCTGAGCATTTGCAAAGACAAAGTCTGGAGAAGCGGGGTGGGAGTGGGGGTGGAGGGGTGGGGAGGGGTAAGGGGGGGTGTCGAGGTTCCCTGCCCAGACCTGTGCTAGATGCCCCCAGCCCTCCCTGTGCACTGACCAGCCCGGGAAACCGGACGCTGCGGCTGGGGGGCCCTCTGGAGCAGGAAGGCAGCCCGTGCTCAGGGGTGCGGCCCCCACCCCTCCACACCTTCTCTCTCAGGAAAGGGGCGAATGCAGGTGGAAACCCCCACCTGTTCCGGATCCTCTTTCCAGTGGCGCCAGCACAGGCAGTGACCTTTTCCAGGTGGGCCCTTCCTGGCCAGTGTTCCTCATTTTCAGCCCCTGGCCGAGCCCTCCTCCACCTGAAACCGCCCCCACAAGATGTATCTTCCTCTTTTCTAGAAGGCTTCAGTGGGTTCCCCTTTTTCTCCACCAGAGGGGCCAGTCCACCAGAGGGTAAAGGTGGCAGGGTAGAGGCCACAGGGGAGCCAGGGAAGAGCCAGACAGGGGCCTCATTCAACAGTTGCCTGGACCTGAAACAGGAATTTGGCAAAGCCAGCCAGCCTCCTGCAGCCCAAGAGCCTGGCCTGCCTCAGAGCCCCGAGCCTTCCGGGAGAGGCTTCCAGGACCAGTAGCCCTGTTTCCCTGTGCGCCTGGGTCGGAGGCACAGCAACCCAGTCGGCCCCCACCGCGTTTGGGAAGCAGAGTTGAGGACATTTGCTGCCCTTAGGGGTTGGGGGGCAGGATGGGTCAATGGGCAAAGCAGCTGGGATGGGAGGGTTGACTATCCCCTAGGGCAGTGGTCGGCAAACTGCGGCTCGAGAGCCACATGCGGCTCGTCCTAGGGTTTCCAGATAAAATACAGAATACCCAGTTAAATCTGAATTTCAGGTAAAGAACACATACTTTTTGAGTGTAAGTATGTCCTAAATATCGCATGGGACACACTGGATATCCTGTTTTTTGGTTGATTTTTGCTCAATCTGGCAACTCTGCCCCCTGCACCCGCCCCCAGCTGGCTGAGGCCCAGATTCCCAGCTCTGCTTCCAGATTGGGCTGCTTTGCTCATTGGTCAGCGCCTGAGGCCCCACATAGTGTCTCGGGCCCACGGGTGCACCTGGGCAAGGGCCCTTTCCTGTTCCTCTGCCCTGCAACCACCTCACCGCTTCACTGGGTCTTGAGGGGCAGTGGGGGGACGGCCCCAAGAGGGAGCCCCCAGGGCACCACAGCTGGGTCAAAGGATGGGCGGAGGTGCCTGGTGCTGGGCGGTCCTCCATTAAATACCCCCTGGCCCTGTGGTCAGGGGGAGTGTAATCCTCGGGAGAGGGCAGGGGCATTTACTCTCCCAGGAACCTCTTTCATAAACTCGGGTGCCAGGGGAGGCCCAGTGCCGCCCCAGAGGCTCGTTTTGTGAGACCAGAGGAGTAACCCCAACAGAGCAGAGGGGCTCACTGCATCCTCAGCCCAACCAACCAGAAGCGGGGGATCCTGGAGCATCGCCCACAGTGTGTGGGATGTACCACATTTTGTTTTGATCCCCCAGAAGTCTTGTCCTCCTGGGGCAGTCTCCCTGCTGGCTTTCTCAGTCAAGCCCATCTGCCCCTGGTTCCCTGGAAGAGCAGGGTGGGGGAGGTGGGGAGGTGGGGGAGGTGGGGGGTTGGATTCTGAGGGGCAGAAGTCAGCAGGCTGGAGCGCTGGCCCCCTGGAACCCTTGCCCTGTGTCTGGCCTGACCCCTGACCGGCCCCCCAGCCCCACCCCCAACCCATACCATGGGAGCCTGAGTGCCCAGAACCACCAGCTGTTGGACAGGAAGCATGTGACAGGAACGGAGCCCTCCTCCCGCGGTCCCCTCCAGAAGAGCCTCCAGACTGGACCAGCTGCAGTGACCTCTTGTGCCCCCATCTGCTCCGGGAAGGTGAGGCTATGTCCCCCATTGTCAGTTCTCAGGCAACCCTCCACCCCCCACCCCCAGTGTCCGCAGGCAGACACCTAAGTATGCACCCACCCCCACAGAGCCTGCTGGTCTCCATGACCTCTGGCCTGCCCCACCCTCCCTCCAGGCCAGCTCTCTGGAGGCCCCAATTTATGCTGCAGGCTGCAAAGCCGACCTTGGAGAAGGAATGGAGAGAGAGAAAACCAGTCCTAGAGGCTGGAGGGGCTGGGGCAGGGTCAGAGCCCCTGGCAGAGGGGGTCTGACCACAGCGCCCGGGCTCCAGGAGCAGGGCCCAGGGCTTGGGACGGGAGCTGAGCCTGCACAAACGCCTCTGCTCAGGAAATGGGGAGCTGGGGGCTGGCGCAGAGCCTGAGGACAGGAGGGGACGCTTCCTGGCGGATGTGGGGTCAGAGAAGGGGCGGAAATGGCCACGACAGCTGCTGAACATCTGGAATCACAGCATTACCCGGCGCCCTCAAGGATGTTGGTTGGTGGGGGAGTGGATGTTGGTTGGTGGGGGAGTGGATGTTGGTTGGTGGGGGAGTGGATGTTGGATGGTGGGGGAGTGGATGTTGGGTTGGTGGGGGAGTGGATGTGGGTTGGTGGGGGAGTGGATGTTGGTTGGTGGGGAGTGATGTGGGTTGGTGGGGGAGTGGATGTGGGTTGGTGGGGAGTGGATGTTGGTTGGTGGGGGAGTGGATGTTGGATGGTGGGAGTGGATGTTGGGTTGGTGGGGGGAGTGGATGTTGGGTTGGTGGGGGAGTGGATGTGGGTTGGTGGGGGAGTGGATGTGGGTTGGTGGGGGAGTGGATGTGGGTTGGTGGGGGAGTGGATGTGGGTTGGTGGGGGAGTGGATGTGGGTTGGTGGGGGAGTGGATGTGGTTGGTGGGGGAGTGGATGTGGTTGGTGGGGGAGTGGATGTGGGTTGGTGGGGGAGTGGATGTGGGTTGGTGGGGGAGTGGATGTGGGTTGGTGGGGGAGTGGATGTGGGTTGGTGGGGGAGTGGATGTTGGTTGGTGGGGGAGTGGATGTTGGTTGGTGGGGGAGTGGATGTTGGGTTGGTGGGGGAGTGGATGTTGGGTTGGTGGGGGAGTGGATGTGGGTTGGTGGGGGAGTGGATGTGGGTTGGTGGGGGAGTGGATGTGGGTTGGTGGGGAGTGGATGTGGGTTGGTGGGGGAGTGGATGTGGGTTGGTGGGGGAGTGGATGTGGGTTGGTGGGGGAGTGGGATGTGGGTTGGTGGGGGAGTGGATGTTGGTTGGTGGGGGAGTGGATGTTGGTTGGTGGGGGAGTGGATGTTGGTTGGTGGGGGAGTGGATGTTGGTTGGTGGGGGAGTGGATGTGGGTTGGTGGGGGAGTGGATGTTGGTTGGTGGGGGAGTGGATGTTGGTTGGTGGGGGAGTGGATGTTGGTTGGTGGGGGAGTGGATGTGGGTTGGTGGGGGAGTGGATGTTGGTTGGTGGGGAGTGGATGTGGGTTGGTGGGGGAGTGGATGTGGGTTGGTGGGGGAGTGGATGTGGGTTGGTGGGGAGTGGATGTGGGTTGGTGGGGGAGTGGTTTGGTTGGTGTGGAGTGGAGTGTGTGGGTTGGTGGGGGTGTGGTTGTTGGGGGGAGTGGATGTGGTTGGTGGGGGAGTGGATGTGGGTTGGTGGGGAGTGGATGTGGGTTGGTGGGGGTGGTGTGGTGGTGGGGAGTGGATGTGGGTTGGTGGGGGAGTGGATGTGGGTTGGTGGGGGAGTGGATGTTGGTTGGTGGGGGAGTGGATGTTTGGTTGGTGGGGGAGTGGATGTGGGTTGGTGGGGGAGTGGATGTGGGTTGGTGGGGGAGTGGATGTGGGTTGGTGGGGGAGTGGATGTGGGTTGGTGGGGGAGTGGATGTGGGTTGGTGGGGGAGTGGATGTGGGTTGGTGGGGGGAGTGGATGTGGGTTGGTGGGGGAGTGGATGTGGGTTGGTGGGGGAGTGGATGTGGGTTGGTGGGGGAGTGGATGTGGGTTGGTGGGGGAGTGGATGTGGGTTGGTGGGGGTGGTGTGGGTTGGTGGGGAGTGGATGTGGGTTGGTGGGGGAGTGGATGTGGGTTGGTGGGGGAGTGGATGTGGGTTGGTGGGGGAGTGGATGTGGGTTGGTGGGGAGTGGATGTGGGTTGGTGGGGGAGTGGATGTGGGTTGGTGGGGGAGTGGATGTGGGTTGGGTGGGGGAGTGGATGTGGGTTGGTGGGGGAGTGGATGTGGGTGGTGGGGGAGTGGATGTGGGTTGGTGGGGGAGTGGATGTGGGTTGGTGGGGGAGTGGATGTGGGTTGGTGGGGGAGTGGATGTGGGTTGGTGGGGGAGTGGATGTGGGTTGGTGGGGGAGTGGATGTGGGTTGGTGGGGGAGTGGATGTGGGTTGGTGGGGGAGTGGATGTGGGTTGGTGGGGGAGTGGATGTGGGTTGGTGGGGGAGTGGATGTGGGTTGGTGGGGGTGTGGATGTGGTTGGTGGGGGAGTGGATGTGGGTTGGTGGGGGAGTGGATGTGGGTTGGTGGGGGAGTGGATGTGGGTTGGTGGGGGAGTGGATGTGGGTTGGTGGGGGAGTGGATGTGGGTTGGTGGGGGAGTGGATGTGGGTTGGTGGGGGAGTGGATGTGGGTTGGTGGGGGAGTGGATGTGGGTTGGTGGGGGGAGTGGGATGTGGGTTGGTGGGGGAGTGGATGTGGGTTGGTGGGGGAGTGGATGTGGGTGGTGGGGGGGGGGGGTGTGGGTTGGTGGGGGAGTGGATGTGGGTTGGTGGGGGAGTGGATGTGGGTTGGTGGGGGAGTGGATGTGGGTTGGTGGGGGAGTGGATGTGGGTTGGTGGGGGAGTGGATGTGGGTTGGTGGGGGAGTGGATGTGGGTTGGTGGGGGAGTGGATGTTGGGTTGGTGGGGGAGTGGATGTGGGTTGGTGGGGGAGTGGATGTTGGGTTGGTGGGGGAGTGGATGTGGGTTGGTGGGGAGTGGGATGTGGGTTGGTGGGGGAGTGGATGTGGGTTGGTGGGGGAGTGGATGTGGGTTGGTGGGGGAGTGGATGTGGGTTGGTGGGGGGAGTGGATGTTGGGTGGTGGGGGAGTGGATGTGGGTTGGTGGGGGAGTGGATGTGGGTTGGTGGGGAGTGGATGTGGGTTGGTGGGGGGTGGATGTGGTTGGTGGGGGAGTGGATGTTGGTTGGTGGGGGAGTGGATGTGGGTTGGTGGGGGAGTGGATGTGGGTTGGTGGGGGAGTGGATGTGGGTGGTGGGGGGAGTGGATGTGGGGTGGTGGGGGAGTGGATGTGGGTGGTGGGGGAGTGGATGTGGGTTGGTGGGGGAGTGGATGTGGGTTGGTGGGGGGAGTGGATGTGGGTTGGTGGGGGAGTGGATGTGGGTTGGTGGGGGGGATGGTTGGGGGGTTGGGTGGGGGGAGTGTGGATGTGGGTTGGTGGGGGAGTGGATGTGGGTGGTGGGGGAGTGGATGTGGGTTGGTGGGGGAGTGGATGTGGGTTGGTGGGGGAGTGGATGTGGGTTGGTGGGGGAGTGGATGTGGGTTGGTGGGGGAGTGGATGTGGGTTGGTGGGGGAGTGGATGTGGGTTGGTGGGGGAGTGGTTGTGGGTTGGTGGGGGAGTGGATGTGGGTT